>NC_142010.1:8789822-9091807 GCF_049901735.1 Notechis scutatus | reverse complement strand
GGAAATTTCTCATTTATAGGTTTGATTTTTTGATAAATCTCCCTCTGTTACTCCCGCTACTCTCAGGCGCATTGGACAATAGGTCCACTCCTTTTTTTCTGTGTCAGCCCCTCAAATATTGAAAGACTGCTATGATGTCATCCCTAGTCCTTCTCTGTTTTAGACTAGACATTCAGTTCCTGCAGTAGTTCATCGTAGAACTACTTCGGAGTAGAAATACATTACAAGAAGGAGGGTATGTTCTAAGTCAAAAGAAGAAAATAGAACATTTTTTAAAAAAATGTATGGAAAGTTGTGAAAGTGTGCAAATTCCCATGACACCAGATTGTCAAACCATGAAAAATAGAACAATTTGTAATCCGGAACTCTTATCAGGCAGTCCTAGGAGGTCTGGTATGCAGTATTGATGACATACTGTGGCCAGATATTACCAATTCGATCAACATTTTAAACTGCTACACATAACAATCTAAGCAACACTGGTTAGGAAATAAAAGGATACTTGCTATTTAAAGGGAATTTAGGATTGCATTTATAACCATCAAGTGAATTGGAATTGAAATGCTTTGTAGACAGTATTTGGGCTGATGATGTACAAGATAGAAGTCAATGTCAGGATTTGTAATAATGTTAGCAAACACATTAACTAGTTGGAAATCTAGAAAACAGACTTCAGATGTCATTTCTACAGCTGCAGCCCAATTCTTAGCATTATCAGAATTGTCTTCAGAGATGTTGTGGTATATTTGGTTAGTAAAGGATTTGGATATTGAAAGAGTTAATACCAATATTTCAAGATAACACAAAATGTATATAAATGGCAACTGGTGCAAGTACCAACCAGAAGGAAGCATGTTGACATAAAATAATGTAATGTCAGGGAAGTGGGGAAAGAAAATGTAGTAAGACATAATTTATTGTCCACCAGAAAATAATTTTGCTGACCTCATGAGAAAACCATTAAAACCTCCTACATGAGGCAATCTACACTATAATTGGTTGCTGTAGATGCAAAAGGGGACATTTTTCCTGCTTTTTTCTTCTTCTGTGTGTTCTTTCTGCTATTTGGATTTATCTCACAATGTCCCTGTGTTCCTGACCACTTTCTTTGTTGTAAATATGTTAAATATATTTATATAAAACTACAAATTTGCCTCAGTGTCACTGACTTCATTTGGAAACTTGCTGCACCATTCCCTGACGGAGGACTGTCTCTATTACATCCAGAGAATAAATCCATTTGCAGTGGATGTCATTTGCTGGAAACATCACAGGGAGGGAGATAATTGTTTTATCCAGCAGTTGGATTACCCAGAAGGATGTAAAGGATCATGGTGAGAAAAAACATTTCTGCTCTGGGAGGTCCCCTTCCTCTGGGACTCATGGAGGAGTTTGGGATTATGAGAGCACACAAATGAATGGATTTATGAGCCTGAGCTCTTCCCAAGAAGCTCCCACAGGGAGCCCAGTCGCTTCTTAAAAGACCCCTCATCAGTTTGGAAACTGCAGGTTTCTTTGGAGAAGGCTGAAGCGGATGTGGCTCCTCCTACAGATTTGGAGTTAATGGACTCGATTCATGATGAACTGGACTTTGGTAAGAAGACTGGAGAATGGACCTACCATATCTAACTGGAAAACCATTTGGAAAATGGATTGACCAAGAGGTTTTATGATTTGGGGGAATAAGACACAACTGTTATCTTATTGTTCTCAACTTAAATTTTAAGAAGTTTTATTAATAAAAATCAAACAAAGATATTTCATCCCAGACAAATCAGAGACAATGAGTCTGATGATTTATGGTAAACAAAAAGCCATTCTAAAATTTATACAAATTAAATGGAATAGTAGATTGTTCACAAAGTGCTTTGATGTTTAACCTTGTTGTTAAATAATTACATTGCCTTTACATATCGTATATAGATGAACATCAAATTGGTTGTAAATAGAAGTTTATAAATTTTGGGCCTGCTTCAGAAATGGAGGAAACTAATATTGCTCCAATATATTTATGAATATTCAAGTGGGGGGTGTAATATAAGTAAATCTGTTTTTGTCTTTTTTACTGCACATTTTTAAAAAATGTTTTTTCTATCCTTGTTTTTCTTTTGAAGAAATTCTTTTCTTTTTTTGGAATTTGTAATATTAATTTTCTGAAGAAAATTGGGTTGGTTGTATTGTGGTGACCAGAACTGGACACACTATTCCAGGTGTGCTGTCATCAGGTGTGCTCTATCACTTCCTCTTATCTTGACTCTATGCCTCTGTTGCTGCAGCCTAGGACTGCATTGACCTTTTTGGCAGTTGCAGCACAATGTTGGCAGAAGTGGTTCTTGTCTATTTCTGATGTGGCCCAAGAATACATACCCTGCTCTTCTGGAGATTTCCGGGAGGCAGCCACCATTTCCAGTGCACCCACAATTCCACAATATAATCTACAAAGTGTTAAGGTAGCAAAACAGAATACTTTGTCCCAGTCCCACATGACAGTGACCCAGAAGCAGCCACCATTTTGACATAGAGGCAGGCATGGCAAAATGGCAGCTGCTTCCACAAGTCTACCTCATGGCCCAGGCATGAATTCCAGGCACAGTCAAAATAATGGCTGCTTCCATGACAGAGTCATGCAGCCCACAAATACGTGTCTTGTCCTCCTTCACCAAGATGAGGTTCAGTGATCTTCAAAAGGAGGAGGTTGTGATGCCTGGTGGGGTGGGAGTCAGGCCGAAGGATTGCAGGGATCCAGTGGGAGTAGGAAAATGCCTGTGGGGATCCAAATGTTGGGATATTGGAGGCTAGGCCTTCAAGAGATTCCTACAACCCTGAAGTAGTCAATATTCTGCTTAACGACTTCAACATTTGTTTAACAGCTTCATCAGGGACAGAAGGGGTGGGGATAGTTAAGCAAGGCAATTTCGCTTAACTACCATTGCAACATGCAATTGTAACTGACAGGCCCTGTTACGGTTGTATCTAGAGGACTACATGTATGGTGGCTGGGGTATTCTGGGGCTCAGAATCTGAAGGACATCAAGGTAGAATATGGAAAGTCTACCTGTGGGAATTCCATAATCAATATACAAAACATACCACCCAAAAGCCTTTTTGAGGATATCCACTACTTCTACAAAAATAAAATATCCAGAAATTGCTGCTGATAACCACAAACTGGTAGTTAGCCCTTTTCCATTTTCCTATTCTTTCCACCTACAAGTCTAATCCTGAGACACGTTTGAGTAAAAAGAGTGAAGCCAGAATTCAAATAGTCGATTTTTCACCTACATTCCTAATGAGAGATGAGAAATGAAATCCAAGCCTTCTCTAAACTCATCAACGTTTTTCTCGTGTGGATTTCCTTGTGGGCAATTAACGACAATTTATGCCTGAAGATCGTCCACTGACAGGACAGTTGAATGTTTCACTCCTGTGTGAGTCGTCTGGTGTCTCATGAGGTGGAAAATTTTAATGAAACTTTTTCCACACTCTGGGCACACATAAAGTTTCTCTCTTGCGTGAGTCCTTTGGTGTTTCACCAGGTCAGAATTCTGACTGAAATATTCCCACAATTAGGATACTGAAAGGGTTTCTATCCTGTGTGAGTTCTCTGATGTCTTACAAAGTTGGAATTCTGACTGAAACATTTCCCACAATAAACACATGTAAAAGGTTTCTCCCCTGTGTGAGTTCTCTGATGTCTCACCAGGTTGGAATTGTGACTGAAACTTTTCCCACATACAACACATGCAAAGGGCTTCTCCCCTGTGTGAGTTCTCTGGTGTTTAACCAGGCTGTAATTCTGACTGAAACTTTTCCCACAATCAGAACATTCAAAGGGTTTCTCTCCTGTATGAGTTCTCTGATGTTTCATCAGGTTGTAATTCTGACTGAAACTTTTCACACAATCAGGACATTTAAAGGGTTTCTCTCCTGTGTGAATCCTCTGGTGTTTCACCAGGTTGGAATTCTGACTGAAACTTTTCCCACAAACAGGACATTCAAAGGGTTTCTCTTCCGTGTGAGTCCTCTGGTGTATCAGCAGGCTGCAGTACCGGCTGAAACTTTTCCCACAATCAGGACATTCAAAAGGTTTCTCTCCTGTATGAGTCCTCTGATGGATCACCAGGTCAGAATTCTGACTGAAACTTTTCCCACAATCAGGACATTCAAAGGGCTTCTCTCCTGTATGAGTCCTCTGGTGTTTCACCAGGTCAGAATTCTGACTGAAACTTTTCCCACAAAGAGGACATTCAAAGGGTTTTTCTCCTGTGTGAGTTCTCTGATGATTCACTAAGCAGGAATTCTGACTGAAACTTTTCCCACAAACAGGACATTCAAAGGGTTTTTCTCCTGTGTGAGTTCTCTGATGATTCACCAGGCAGGAATTCTGACTGAAACTTTTCCCACAATCAGGACATTCAAAAGGTTTGTCCCCTGTGTGAGTTCTCTGATGTCTTATCAGGTTGGAATTGTGACTGAAACTTTTCCCACAATCAGGACATTCAAAGGGTTTCTCTCCTGTATGAGTCCTCAGGTGTCTCACAAGATGAGAATTTCCAATGAAACGTTTCCCACAATCAGGACAGTCATGCGGCTTCTCGCCTGTGTGGGTCCTCTGGTGTATCAGGAAGTTGCCATTTTCGCTAAAACATTTACCACCTTGGGAGCACTTGTAGGGCATCTCTCCTACGTGGGTCCTTCCATGAAACAAAAAGGAGCTGTTCTGACCTGAGCGTTTACCACATTCAGATAATTTATATCTGCTTTTCTCCAAAGTGGATTCTCCCCTGCATAATCACTTGTGATTAGAAGTCTGCTATTCTCACAATAGGCACACCTATGGAGCTTTTCCACCACTGATATTCTTGAGAAGGTTGAAAATATATGTGATCCCTTGTTTACAGGTGCTTTGATTTAAGCCCTTTTCTTTCTTCCAGGGCAAGGCCGGTATTACTGTCTGCCCTATGTGCCCATGCAATTGACCTTTTCCTCCCCACTGCCTTCCAGATATTTCCCTCTATTTCTGAAAAAAGACCTTTTTGTGTAAGGTATGTTTGAGTTCCACATACTCTACATTTTCCAGTTTGAAATCTCTTCTTGGTTTTCTTTCCCTTCCTGTTGGGGAAGGAGAAGTATTGTGTGGTTTTTCTGAAGAAAATGGAGAATATTTTTATTTCTGCCTCAATTTGCTTTGCTTTTCAATGTTGTTTGTTATTCTCAGTTGTCCAGTGTGGTCTTATTGGCATCATCTTTAATTTCTGTAAGATTCAAATGAAAATGTAGCTTTTATTGTTTGTAAAAGGGTTGCAGATGTGAAAAAAGAAGTATACATTACAATGAAAAAGCAAACATGCCACAACGCTAGAATAATCTCTTACGTTAATTGTGACATTTGACTACTGAGATCCACGTTCAAATATCCATTCAATCATGAAATTCACATGTACAACTTAGGTCAGTCACAAATTCTCAGCCCTACAAAATCAAATACAGTTATGTGAAAAAGAATGTACACCCTCTTTGTGTTCTATGATTTTACATATCACAATATAGTAAAAATCATCCAGTCCTTAGCAGTTCTTAATAATGGATAACTATAATGTCAGATGAACAAAAACAGATGACACATTATACCCATGTCATCCTTTTTTTTTACAAAAACAAAGCCAAAACAGAGACGTGAAAAACTAAAAACACTCTTACTTGTTCTATAGGTATGAAGAGGCAAAGTTGCAACCAGTGCTACTGATCAAATGCCCTTGATCAACTGATCATCAGCAAATGTGGGTATATCTATAAAAGCCAAAGTTGTAGGATTTCCTGGTCTCCAGCACTGAGGTGTGAATTAAATGCCAAAGAGTAAAGACATCAGTAGGGATATTAGAGAAGCAATTTTTGCTGCCCATCAATCTGGGAAGGGTTACAAGACTTTTTCCAAACAATTTAAACTCTACCATTCTTCATTTCACATCCATAAGTGGAAAATATTCAAGACACTTGCCAATCTTCTCAGGAGTGGAAGTCCCAGCAAATCCACCCCAAATTCAGAACACACAATGCTCAGAGAAATTACAAAAAATCCAAGCATTGCATCTCAGGCTCTACAAGCCCCATTTAGCATGTTAAGCGTTAAAGTTCATGACAGTACAATTAGAAAAAGACTGGACATGTATGGTTCATTTGGAATGGTTGCCAGAAGAAAGCCTCTGATTTCTAAAAATGACATGGCAGGAGCACTTCGGCTTTGCAAAGTTTCATTTCAACAAATCACAAGACTTCTGGAACACTGTCCTTTGGACAGATGAGACCAAAGTGGAGATAAATCCCATAGATTACTACCCTTTTCTACTACTACATGTAGGGATGAATCTCACAAAAAAGGACTTGAAAACAATATTGAGACATTACGAGCATCTAGGCAAGAAAGTTAAGGAGTTAGGAGCACAAGTAGTTTTCTTTTCATCTGTACCGCCAATGAAAGGTCAACACCTGGTAAGAGAACAAAGGACTCTGGAAGGGAACCACTGGCTAAATGGTTGATGTTACCAAAAAAAACCAAAACCTCTGGATTGCTGGATCATGGTCTGCACTACCTCCATGATGGGCTTTTGGCAAGGGATGGGCTGCACCTCACAAATACTGGGAAGAATATTTTTGGAAAACAACTGGCTCAACTTATCGGGGGGCTTTAAACTAAAATTGAAGGGGGGGGGGTGACCAATCTTTAGCATCTCCAGGACCTAATTCCAAGCAAAAACTCATAGAAAACAAGCCAAATGATGAGGTAAGCGGGGATGGGAAGGAAGACAAACTCAAATACCAAATAGGAGACATAGGAAGCATACTCACAGTCAGACATAAAGACCTCAAGTGCCTTTATACAAATGCACAAAGTTTGGGGAACAAAGGGTGAACTTGAACTATTAATACATGAAGGTAGATATGATATAGTTGGAATTACAGAAACCATCACTGGAACATACTGATAGAAGGATACAAACTGTTCAAAAAAAACCAGACCCCATAAAAGAGGTGGAGTTGCACTGTAAAGGACCATTATATTGCTACAGAAATGCACGAAAGCAAGACGAAAACCTCCTAGAATGCATATGGGACAATATAAAAGAGAAAAAGAATGACACTGCCATAAGTGTATACTACAGGCTATCCAACCAAGCAGAAAAAATAGATGTCCTTTTGGCCAATCAACTAACAAACATATTCAGGAAATACACTACAATAGTAATGGGGGACTTCAATTACCCTGACATCAATTGGAAGACTAATTCCACTCCAAGTGAAAAGTCGAATAGGTTCCTGAGCAACCTAGCTGACAACTTCGTTGTCCAAAAGGTAGAGAAGGGAACTAGAAGGATAGCCATACTGGACTTAATTTTTACAAACAAAGAAGTGACGGAGTTGAAGTTGTAGGAATACTAGCATTCAACATAACACAAACACAAGCAATAAAACATAAAACAGTCTTAGATTTTAAAAGGGCTGATTTTAACAAACTCAAGAGAGAACTTGGGAAAGATTCCTTAGATTAAAATCCTAAAGGGGAAAACAACTCAAGAAGCTTGGGAAACTGAAAAATATGATCATAAAAGCCCAGTCCAGCATACTACTACTGAAAAATAAAACAAGAAAATCCAAGAAGAAACCAGCATAGCAACACAATGATCTCTCTGACAAATTGAAAGACAAAAAGGACAACTAAGGCAGCCAAAAAAGCCAATACAATCCTAAACTGCATTAACAGAGGGATACAGCCAAGATCAAGTGAGGTACAAATATCACTCTATAAAGCCTTAGTAAGACCACACCTAGAGTACTGCATCCAGTTTTGGTCACCAAACTGTAAAAAAGATGTTGACACTCTAGAAAGCATGCAGAGAAGAGCAACCAAGATGATTAGGGGACCCGAGGCTAAAACATATGATGAACGGTTGCAGGAACTGGGCATGGCTAGTTTAGTGAAGAGAAGGACCCGGGAAGACATATTAGCAGCATTCTAATACTTGAGGAGCTGCCACAGAGAGGAAGGGGTCAAGCTATTTTCCCAGGCACCTGAAGGCCAGACCAGGAATAATGGGTGAATAATGATCAAGGAGAGAAGAAAGAGAGAGAAATCTTCTGACAGTGAGAACAATCAATCAATGGAACAGCCAGCCCTCGGAAGTTGTGGGAGGTTCATCACTGGAGGCTTTCAGGAAGAGACTGGAATGCCATTTGTCAGAAATGGTGTAGAGTCTCCTGCTTGGGCAGTGAGCCAGACTAGATGACCTATAAGGTCCCTTCCAACTCTGTTAATCTGTATCTGTAATCTGCATCATTAATTTTCACCGGTTGGCAATACCCGAACCAAACAGGCCAACTTGGTCTCAGCCCCTCCTCCTCCCACCTGCCCTCAACTCACCTGACAGCCGATGCTTTGATCCTTGGAACAGCAGAAACAACACACTACCTTCCTCCCATGAATGATCTGGAAGAGGAAGTTCATCTGCGCTTCTCCTATCCTCCCATCCTGTCTAGCAATACGGTACTCAATGGTTTCTGTTCCTTTTCGCTCCAACAGATGCCGCTCTTGCGGTGTTGGCTTTCTAATCGCAGATGCAGCCTATCTGACCGCCATCTCGCCATTGGAGGTCGAAAAACAGGCTTGTCCTGTCTCTGCCTAAGGCGTCTGCAAGATGTTTTCACTGATTACATGCTGTCGTTTTCGACTCCCAGCAACTGAGCCAAGTGAAATGTGAAACTACTTAGCTTGTGAAGTTTCGCTACGTGCTGAGTCCTAAAAGTTTATGAAGTTCAAACAGGAATAAGAGCTGGAAGGGACCATCTCTCTAAGCAGGAGACTCTATATATCATTCTGGACAAACAGCTGTCCAGTCTTTTCTTAAAAAACCCCATTGTTGGAGTACCCACAAGTTGTGGAGGCAAGCTGTTCCACTGATTAATTGGTTTCACGGAGAGGGAGTGTCTCTTTTCTTGGATGGATTTGGTTTTGATGTCTCCTTCAGTTATTTCTTTTACTGCTCTCAGGCACTTTGGAGAATAGGTTGACCCCCCTCTTAATGTGTCACACCCCCAAATAGCGAAAAAGTGCTATCTTGCTCCCCTGTGTCAGACATATTCAGTTCTTGCAAATGTTCATCCGATGTTTTAGCCTCCGCCCCTTAAATACCTTTGTTGCTCTTTTCTGCACTCTTTCTAGAGTCTCAACATCTTTTTTTTTTTTTTTTTTTGTATCATGGTAACCAAAACTGGACGCAGAATTTCATGTGCAGCAGTAATTCATTACCAACACTTCATGTGATTTTTGATACTATCCCCCTGGTGATGCAGAGTAGGACTGTGTTGGCTTTTTCTGCAGGTGCAGCACACTGCTAGCTCGTACTTAAAGTGATTGTCCATTAGGGCTCCTGGATCCCTCTCACAGTTGTTGCTGTTGGGAAAGGTGCAACCTCTTCTATAGATATACATTTAGTGGCAGGGTGGGGGTGGGGTCCCGTTGTAAGGTCAAATGGTCACAAAGTGATCAGACATGTTAATATGACCAATTTCTTAGGTTAAAGGAATTCAAGCTCAGGTTTTTTGAAACATTGTCTACTCACTGTCTCTATCCATGGGGACCTCAACTACAGGTAGATTACAGGTTACAAGTAGTTTAACAATTGTAGTGGGTTAGAAACCCACTGTATGTGTGGGGAGATGGGATGGCCTGGAAAGAAATCCAGAAAAAAGGGGAAATTGTTTTTTTCCAAACAGCTTCGAATTTTTCAGTTTTTCCCCCCTGGGTCTTCCCATCTCAATTTGGGAGCTTAGCAGTAAACAAGAGTTGAGAAAAAAGGCTTTGCATTACCTTTTTATTATTAAAAGCATTTATTAATAAACTTATTTACTGTCCATCTCACAGTTTGAAGCGACTTTTGAGTTTCTTGCTTTGCTCGAATGTTCATAGCAATTCCCACTTTTTTTTCTTTTTAGTGTCACCACCAAATAAGGATACAACAAATATGTCAGCAATATGGTGCTGCTATCACCCAGCAACCATCAAGGGGAAACAAGCAGGCACTTCCAAGAAAAAGAGATCACAGCAGGAATTGCTAATAAACCTGGAGATCCTGTGATCAAAGCCACAACCCCTTTCCTCCTCAACTCAATGTTCCTACAGTGCGTTGATCTGCAAGGCAGAACAGCCTTTCCAAAATTTTACACTACTTTTTTCCCTGGGCCCCATCACACACTTAACCTTTGAAGATCTCCTGGAGACAGCCATCATTTTCAGTGCACCCACAATTCCTTAATGCTGTCTGCAGTGTTAAGGTAAAAAAAGAGATCAGTTTGTCCCTCTCCCACATGACAATGACCCCAAAACAGCTGCCATTTTGGCCCTGAGAGGCAGGCCTGGCAAAATGGCAGCTGCTTCCACTAGTCCACCACGTGGCCCAGAGATGTATAACAGGCATATTGAAAACAATGGCTGCTTCCAGGAACACAGTTATATGGCCCAAGGATAAGTGCCCTGCCCTCTTTCCCCAACATGAGGTTAAGAGATGTTCAAAAGGGATGGAGGAGGAGGCTGTTAGGCCTGGTGGGATGGGAGTCAGGCCTAAGAACTGCAGGAACCAAGTGGGAGTGGGGAAAAGCCTGTGGAACCCTGTTTAGGAAAGTCTGGGGGATGCTGTGGGGGGAGATAGAGGCTTGGGTGGAAAGTCCTGGGAGGACCCAAGGGTTGAGGTAAAATAGGCCTTTGGAGGTCAAGCCTGGGCCTGCGCTAGAACTTCAAGAATTTTCTTCAACAGTGAGGTAGCCAGTGTTCTGCTTAATGACTTGCACGTTCATTTAACAGCTGCATCAGGAACAGCAGGGGTCGGGGTACTTAAGCGAAGCAGGCTCTCAAGCATAACTGGTAGGCCCCATTACAGTTGTATCCCAAGGACTAATTGCATGCTGGCAGAGGAATTCTGGGGCTCAATATCTGGAGTTCACCAAGATAGAAGGCTGGAATTCCACATGTGGGAATTCCATATATACAAAAAAAAAAAAAACCCCACCCAAAAGCCTGTTTGCAGTAATTTCACAACTGCAAAACAAACATCTGCTGATAACCAGAAAAAGTTAGCCTTTATCAAAGTAAAGTTTTCCATTAACCAACCTGGCTCTTCTGTACACCAGTCTCTGTTCCCCAAAATGCTCTGCAAGCTATTATTAGAGCTCCCAGGCCTGTCACTTAACCTGAAATTCTGATATCTTTCAAAAAAGTATCACAGAACCCCCCCCCATCTCTGTGGAAAGCTGTTTGCAAAAAAAAAAAAAAAAGTGGAAAGCTTTTTCAGGGTAGATTATACCCCACGTAAAAGAACTAAAATTAAAATTGAAAACCTTTGCAGACAGGGCTGTTCAGTTACATGGGCAGAGAGAAACAGGGTTGCAGCAGTCGCCAGAAAGGGAATCTGAGCAAGTAAGAGAGGTAGATTCAGGTGCTGCATCTCCATGGAAGCCCACGTGGACGCCTCTCTGGTCTCCGGTCACCTGCCTTTCAGATGCCACCGGCCTCCTCCTCCCCCCAGCCACGATCCCTCTGAACCCAGATCCTCTTCCTCCCCTCCAGACCCTGGGAGGTGGATCTTCCCCAGCAGGCACGGGGGAACGTGGGAACGGTGGGGCCCATCCTTCCCCAATACCAGGCGGCCTCACCCTGGGAGCCGGGCTGCGGAGAAGGAGCGGGGGGGGCGGTCTCAGAGGGAGGATTTTAAGGGGGTCGGAGAGCCGTTCGCAGAAGCAGCAACCGAGGAGGAGAAGCGGCGGCGCAGCAGTGCCCACGGAGCAGAAAACCTTGCAAGGAAAGGCGGGGACTCGGAAGGGGAAGGGGCGCAACTGGGGAAACCCCACCTGGCTCTCCTTCCCTCCCCCCAGGAATCCCTCCTCCCTTCCCGCACCTGGGGATACCCCGGTTCCCTCCCCACCACGCAGCCTCCTTGCCCATCTGGCGCCCCTCCCCGAGAGGGGGATGCCTGCAGCCGCGCCGTAAGAAACGTCGGGAGACCGGGAAGAGGAGCGTGAGGGGGGGGGAGAGAAGCTGGGAATCCCAGCCCCCTTTCCTGCCTCCTTTGTAGGCGCAAACAGTTCTCTGCGTTTAACCCCTTCGCTGAAAGCCGCCGAGCAAGACCAACGTTCTCCAGCCGGGCCTAGCAAAAGACCGTCACCTCCGCCGCCCCCCAGGGGAAAGCTAAACGATCAAAATAAGGGTCAAGATTGAAAAAAGATACTTGCATGTGCGAATTGCAAATTAGGAATTCGTCGCTATTAAAGACGGGCGAAAGAGAAAGTCCTGTAGATGTGGTTGAACTACAACACCCACCGTCCTTCACTTAGACGCTGCGATTTGCTGAAGAGCGTCTAACCTCATGCAGTATGTCGCGATGAGTCTTGGTAGCATCTTTTCTAAGAGATTGCGTTAAAATGAGTAAATCACCGAGTCTGCAAAAGTGCTATTCTGTGTCATCCGATTTAGACTCACACGGCTTTCCTCCCCAAAATATGGAGAATCCCTAGTTCTGAGGAGGATCCATTTCACCCCTGCCTTCTTGTTTTTAAAGGTTTTCATCTCAGATGAAGCCGCATTCACTTCACTCTCCCTTTCCACCAATATAATTACATGTTCCCCGGGGATAAAATGAAATTAGGCACAGGAGCCATTCGGATGCCACAACTATGCTTTAGTTTAGATCAGATAATTGAGGGAATGTCATGTAACCTCTTTTCCTAACTGCTATCAGCATTTGCAGTCATTTTCAGAGATTTCAAATGGAGAGGGATCCTGAAAAATAAGAGGGGCCACAAGCTATAGTCACCCCTTCCTGTTTGGTTGGCAGCAACATTTATTTAATTTGTTTGTCAAACATATACAAGATAACACGTATTATCTAAATAAACATGAACAAAAGATAAATGGGGACAGTAAGACAAGGACGGTAGGCACACTGGTGCGCTTATGCACGCCCCATTTAAGGACCTCTTAAGAGGTCCACTATACAGTTTGAGATTGAAGCTGTGAGGGGTTGAGGCTGTAACAACGGGCGTTCCAGGCATTGACCACTCTGTTGCTGAAGTCGTATTTTCTGCAATCGAGTTTTGAAGCGGTTTGCCTTGAGTTTGTATCGATCGTTTGGCCTGTGTATTATTGTGGTTGAAGCTGAAGAAGTCATTGACAGGCAAGACGTTGTAGCAGACAATTCTGTGTCCTATGCTTAGATCGGACTGCAGGCAGTAGTTCCAGATTGTCCAAGTCCAGAATTTCAAGCTTGGAGGCATAGGGAATTCTATTGTGAGTAGAGGAGTGGAGAGAAATACCTTTGAACCCGCTCAATCATGTTAATGTCCGATATACCGTGTGGGTTCCAGGCGGACGAGCTGTATTCCAGAATTGATCTGGCAAAGGTTTTGTATGCCCTAGTTAGCAATTCAATGTTCTTTGAATTGAATGTTATTTCAAACACATTTAACCGTTTAGTGCTAAGGGAGGTTTCAAGCAACTGTCATGTATTTTCATCCCCGTACCTATTGGCACCTCTGTTTCGTTGCTAACTCGGCAATGAAGCTCCCTACTGTTTATAGCTTGTAGCGTCACAAAGAGGAGCACTTGGGAGAAGCACTCTACTCTCAGGATTTCTGTTGCCAGCTTGCTCATAAATCTCGAACTTTACTGTTGCAAAATAGGGCTTTAAAGGAAAAAGTAACCACAAGAGGAAAACAAATGGAATGGCTCCTTTACAAATGTAGTAAGTAGGGAGAGCCAGCCGGCCGCATGGTGTGAGGGGGAGAAGAGAGGAGAAAAGGAAAGGGAGACCAGCAGAGAAGGAGGGAAAGCAAGCAGAGGCCTGAGGATGGTGGGGAGGGAAGGGTTTATCAGCTGGGAAGGGCTGCATCTGAGGAGGGAAAGGCCTGAGGGAGAGAGAAGTGAAGGAAAAAGGGTGAAGTTCATCCAGAGAGAAAAAGCAAAGCTGATCTAGAGAGAGAGAGGAGAGAGAGAGAGAGAGAGGAGAGAGAGAGAGAGAGAGAGATGATCCAGGCGAGTGAGGGAGACAGTGGCCTGAGAGGAGCGCCAGGCACACCAGAAAAAAAAGGGAGGCAAATGGATCCACAGAAGGACAAAGGAGGTGAACTGACCTGGGCGTGTGGAAGCACCCGGGTGAGTGACCAGAACAGGCTGACGGCCAGGAGGAAGCACAGAGCAAGAGCCTCTGAGAAATTAGACCAGTGACTGAGGGCAGGAAGTCTCCAAATCGCCAAGGACAAAAAGACAAAGGGAGCTGGGCTTTTGCGCCCTTTCAGGCTAGCACTTCACAAAGAAATCCAAAAAGACCCATTAAACAATCAAGCTTCCCAGCCAACTTCCAATAACATAGGACTACACATTTCCTTAATGACATGTGGTTGGTTTAACAATCACAGTAAAAATGGACATAAAATGGGGTCAAGTGATGACTCACTTCACAAATGCATTGCTTGCTTAGTGACTGAAATTCTAGCCCCAAAAGTTGTTGCCAGTTGAGGACAATATGCAAATTCACAAAATAAATCCTGAGGGAAAGAATTAAGGCAGAAAGAAACAGAAACTTCGTGGCATGATAGTTTACCCAGGAACCAAGGAATGTCGGGTGTCTTCTCAAGTGAAAAGCAAAGGAAAAAAAAATATCCCGCCGAATGATATGGCCAATTGATAAGCTGGCTAACCTTCCTAGAGGGACACCGTACATACAGCATTACTCTGGATGCAGACCCAAAATGCTGTGGATGTGCTGATGATCTAACTACTAGAGTTAAGAGGCCAGTTCAGCTTTTGGCCCTAAGCTCTAGTCCAGGGATCCCCAACCTTTTCGACGCCGCGGCCCGGTTCCGACATCAGCTGGCGCCGCGACCGGTACAGCGTCAACTGGCGCCGCCATCTTTTTATGCGAAAAGGCGCTTCGGTGGCGTCACGAGCGCTGTTCGTCATAAAAGATGGCGCGCGCGCGCTTCTGGTGAGCTTTTTCGGTAGAAATGGCTTTCTACCCGGAAAAGCTCACCGAGCGCTGGCGCCGCCATCTTTATGACGAAACAGCGCTTCCGGTGAGCTTTCTACCCGGAAGCGCTTTTACCAAAAAGATGGCGGCGCCCAGCAACCAGCGGCCCGGTAAGGGTTGTTCCGCGGCCCGGTCGGTCCGCGGACCGGCGGTTGGGGACCCTGCTCTAGTCCACGGAGGAATCTGATTTTTTTTTAAAAAAACAACCGATATTTTATATATTTTCTCATTGAGGAATTCAAGAGGGCATAGAAAACATTCCTATCTTTATTTATAGTAGTCCTCAACTTACAAGTATTCATTTAGGGACCAAAGTTACAACAACACTGAAGAAAAAGTGACTTATTGCAGTTTTTCACACTCAGGACTGTTTGTAGCATGCTCAGGGTCATGTGATCAAAATTCGAATGCTTAGGCAACTGGTTATTTATGATGGCTGCGGTGTCTTGGGAGTCATGTGATATGTTTTGTGACCTTCTGGGGACAACCAAAGTCAGCGGGGAAGCCAGATTCACTTAACCACCATATTCTTAAGAACTGCAGTGGGTCACTTAATACCTGGGGCAAGAAAGGTTGTAAAACGGGGGCAAAACTCACTTAACAAACAGCAACAGAAATGTTGGGCTCAATTGTGGTCGTCAGTCAAGAACTACCAGTAATATATTTTTTAAAATCTGCACCAGCTTGCTGTAGCCTCCCAGAAGTGTTGTTCCCATGTTTCCCTGTTGCTGAATGTTTCCCTGGATCAGCTCCCTAGTGTTTGGAGAGAAGAGGACTTGGGGAAATCTGAGATCAGAGGAAAAATAGTGAAGGAGGCTGAAGGAGGCTCTCCGAAGGTGTGATTTGTGTTAGGAGGAGACCAGTCAGTGGCATCTGAAGGCAGGTGACAGAGACCTGAGAGGTGTCCCAGGCTTGGCCAATGGGCAGCCCTGTCCAGGTGGACTTACTTGGAGATGAAGCACCTGAATTTGCCTCTCTTTTTTAGCAAACTTTATTAGACTTTTATTAAGTTAAAAACATAAAAAGTATATTATTCAACAACAGCAATATGTAGAGCTTATCTTATAACAATAATTCATGCATTATTTACAGGTGCTAATCTATGCGTGATTACATTCTTATCTATTACTTATATTTGATAGCTACCTATCTTTAATCTATCTCCGTTCTATCCAATTATACCATTGTTCCCACGCTTTATAAAATATCGAAGCCTCTTTATCTTTTAAACTCAGCGTTAACTTATCCATTTCTGCACAGCTCGTAACTTTTCGTATAAGTTTCTCTGAGGGTATGGATGGCTGTTTCCAACATTGAGCAAAGGAGATCCTGGCAGCAGTTAATATGTATAATAAGTATTTTGTGCTCTTTACATATTTCTTTTTAAAAATCCCCAATAGGAAGAGTTCCAGTTCTAGCTCTAATTGCTTGTTAATAATTTCCTGTAACCATTCCTTGATTTTAAGTCAATATTTTTGAGCCTCTGGGCATGATAGTATATTCCCTTTTTTTTTTTGCATTTCCAACATATGGGACCCATTTTGGGGGACATTTTTGCTAATCTCAAAGTGGGTAAGTGCCACCTATAGAACATTTTATATGCATTTTCTTTATATGCTGCTGATTTTGTTAATTTGTGATTTCTGTTCCATATGGTCTCTCAATCTGATAATTTTATACTGTGTCAAATATTTTGGCCCCATGCAATCATGCATCCTTTCACTACTTCTTCCTCCAATTCTACTTCCAAAAGGTATTTATATATTTTAGTAATATTTTTTTATCTGGGCCTAAAGATTTTGTCTAATTGTTGTGGTTTTAGGTATATTCCGTAATCCTTTATGTCTTTTTTATATCGGCTTTGTATTTGGAGATAAGCCCACCAGTCTACTCGTAGCCCTTGTTCTCGGAGGTCTTGTATTGTTTTTAAGTTCCTATGAATACCTAGTAGGTCTTTGTATTTTAACATTTTATTCAAATCTAAATTGTTTGGATGGGTTGTCGCTTCCATTGTAGATAGCCAGGTTGGGATTTTTATGTTATGTTTCTTTTTGACTTTAATCCAATTATTTATTAACGAATCTCTGATCACTGAATTTGCCTCTCTTACGTGCCCAGATTCCCTTTTTGATTATTGCTGCATCCCTGTTTATCTCTGCCCCACTAACTGAACAGCACCACCCTCATGGAGGGTTCAGTTGTTGCATAAAATACTGTATGGAGCCATTTTATAAGACAGTCCTGCTTCCTCTAGCTATTCCATTACAATTTTCCCTTTCCAATTTTCATTTCCCTCCCAATTTCATGTCTGAAAGTAGGCATGGCATTCTGAGTCTCTCCACTTTCACTTTTATACCTTTCACTTTCCGTGAAGATTTCCAAAAGTACTTTAACATAAAGTAAATCTTGGGGCAGTTCAGCACCTATTAACTTCAGCCTTCATGATGGTATTTTGACTGGGCTTTTTAAAAGGGAGGACAAAGATCCATTTTCCCCAGGCGCTTTGAAAGGATAAATCAGTGTCCGGATCAATCATTTTTAATGTAAAACTGCTCAGTAAGTTTAACGCCAAGGGCATGTCCTACGAATGTTCCCACAAAATGAAGTACCGAATTAAAAATAACTTTAAAAAGTTCCTTGGCATAGAATACAGGAAAAAGAAAGTATGAACATTCAGATTAATATTTGGTCCCCATAGCTCTCCAGTTTTAAAACAAGGACCTTGACTTTGACCCCACTCAACAGCAGTAAATGAGAGGGATCTACAATGGACAACTCACCTAAGTATGAGCTAGCAGTGTGCTGCAGCTGCAGAAAAAGCCAATGCAGTCCTAATCTGCCATCAGCAGTGGAACAGTATCAAGATCACATGAAGTGTCCGTATTGCATTATATTGCACCGATAAGTCTACATTTGGAATATTGCATCCATGTTTGGGCACTATGATACAGAAAAGAGGTTGAGACTCTAGAAAAAGTGCAGAGAAGAGCAACGAAGATAATTAGGGGACTGTGGGGTAAAACATAAGATGAACAGTTGCAGGAACTGGATATATCTAAACTAACACAGAGAAAGGCCGAGGGTGATTAGCAGCCTTTCAATATTTGAATGGATGGCACAGAAAAGAGGGGGTCGATCTATTCTCTAAAGCACCTAAGAGATGGACAATAAGTAACAGAGGGAGACTTATCAGAAAGAGATCCAACCTAGAATTAAGGACAAATCTCCTGTCAGTGAGAATAACTAATCAGTGGAAATATCAGAAGTTGTGGAGGTTTTTAAGAGGAGACTGGAAATGGGGAAATGCCTGAGGGGACTCTATGGGGGAGGGCAAGACCTGATAGGAGCATTTTGGGGAGGCAAAGGCATGGGGTGAGTAAGGGTTGGGAATCAGAGCACAGGATGTCTCTGAGGGTAATGCAGGAAGGCAAGCCTGGGCCTGAGTTAGGCCTCAAAGAGCTTCCCACAATCCTGAGGTAGCCAGTGTTTTGCTTAGCGACTCGCACATTTGTTCCATGGCTGCATCACAGAGATCAGGGAGTGGGGTAGTTAACTAAAGCACTCTTGCATAACAGCCATTGGAAAATGCAATCCTAATTAGCAGCTCCCATTACATTTGTATGTCTAGGACAAAATATCGAGGATACCAAGAAAGAAGGCTGAAACTTGACACGTGGAAATTCCAAAATCAATATACAAAAAAAACAAAAAAAAAAACCCACTAAGCAAAACCCTTTTTGAGGACTTCCACAACTTCTGCAAAAGGAAACATAACAGTAACTTTTGCTGAAAAGTGAAAAGGGGGTTAGCCTTTATGAAAGTAGCATTTTCCATTTTTTTCCTCTCCACCTACAAATCTAATCCTGGAGAGATGTTGACTAAAAAGAATCAGGCCAGTATTCAAATAGTTAATTTCTCAGCTACACTCCCAATTGAAAATCCAAAAATGAAATTCAAGCCTTTTCTAAACTCATCAGCGTTTGCCTCATATGGATTTCCTTGTGTGCAATAAAGGACGATTTATGTCTGAAGTACCGTCCACAGACTGGACATCTGAAAGGTTTCTCCCCTGTGTGTAAACCTACGTGACTTAGAAGACTAGACCTACTACTAAAATCTTTCCCACAATCCGGACACTCATACGGTTTCTCTCCTGTGTGAGTCCTCTGATGAATCACCAGGCTGGAATTCTGACTGAAAAGTTTTCCACAATCAGGACATTCAAAGGGTTTCTCTCCTGTGTGAATCCTCTGGTGTCTCACCAGGTTGGAATTCTGACTGAAACCTTTCCCACAATCAGGACATTCAAAGGGTTTCTCTCCCGTGTGACTCCTCTGGTGTATTGCCAGGTCAGAACAGTGACTGAAACTTTTTCCACAATCTGGACACTCATACGGTTTATCTCCTGTGTGAGTCCTCTGGTGTTTCACCAGGTTGAAATTCAGACTGAAAGTTTTTCCACAATCAGGACATTCAAAGGGTTTCTCTCCTGTGTGAGTCCTCTGATGTTTCACCAGGTTGGAATTCTGACTGAAACTTTTCCCACAATCAGGACATTCAAAGGGTTTCTCTCCTGTGTGAGTCCTCTGGTGTTTCACCAGGTCAGAACTGTAACTGAAACATTTACCACACTCTAGACACTCATATGGTTTTTCTCCTGTGTGAGTCCTCTGGTGTTTCATCAGATCAGAACGATAACTGAAAGTTTTCCTACACTCTGGACACTCATAGGGTTTTTCTCCTCTGTGAGTCCTCTGGTGTATCACCAGATCAGAATTCAGACTGAAACTTTTTCCACAATCTGAACATTCAAAAGGTTTCTCTCTTGTGTGAATCCTCTGGTGTTTCACCAGGTTGGAATTCTTACTGAAACATTTCCCACAATCAAGACATTCATATGGTTTCTCTCCTGTATGAGTCCTCTGATGAATCACCAAATGGGAATTCTGACTGAAACTTTTCCCACAATCAGGACATTCAAAGGGTTTCTCTCCTGTGTGAATCCTCTGGTGTATCACCAGATTGGAATTCAAACTGAAACTTTTCCCACAATCAGGACATTCAAATGGTTTTTCTCCTGTGTGGGTCCTCTGATGTTTCAACAGGCTGGAATTCTGACTGAAACGTTTCCCACAATCAGCACATGCAAAAGGTTTCTCTCCTGTGTGAGTCCTCTGGTGTATAATCAGGTGTGAATTTGCAATGAAACCTTTCCCACAATCAGGACACACATATGATTTCTTTCCTGTGTATGTCCTGTGGCGTATCATCGGATTGGAATTCGGATCAAAACTTTTACTACAATCAGGGTATTCAAATGATTTCTCTTCTGTGTGAGTCCTCTGGTGTTTCATCATACTAGATTTCTGGCTGAAACGTTTCCCACAATCAGGACATTCAAAGGGTTTCTCTCCTGTGTGAGTCCTCTGGTGTATCACCAGGTGGGAATTTGCTGTAAAACTTTTCCCACAATCAGGACACACATATGATTTCTTTCCTGTGTACGTCCTGTGGTATATCACCAGGTGGGAATTCGGATCAAAACTGTTACTACAACCAGGATATTCAAATGGTTTCTCTTCTGTGTGAGTCCTCTGGTGTTTCATCAAGCTAGATTTCTGACTGAAACTTTTCCCACAATCAGCACATTCAAAGGGTTTCTCTCCAATGTGAGTCTTCTGATGTATCACCAGGTGAGAATTTGCCATAAAACTTTTCCCACAAATAGGACAGTCATAGAGTTTCTCCCTGATGTGAATCTTCTGATGTATCTCCAATTTGCCATTTTCGCTAAAGCATTTACCACATTCGGAGCATTTGTAGGGCATCTCTCCTGTGTGGGTCCTTCCATGATCCACAAGGGAGCTGTTCTGGCCAAAGATTTTGTCACATTCAGATAACTTGTATGGCTGTTCTCCAGAGTGGATCGTGTTGTCAATAATCAGCTCTGATTTGCAATCTGTTGTTCTTTTCCCATAATAGGCAGATCTAGGGAACTTTTTCAACACTGATATTCTTGAAGAGGTCAAAAATATGTGTGATCCTTGTTTGATGGAGCTTTGATTCAAGCTATTGTTTTCTTCCTTACAGGGTGAAGCCTCCATTACTGTCTGCCTTATGTGGCTTCCCAATTGACCTTTTCCTTCCCAGTGACTTCCAGATGTCTCTTTTCCTAAATGGAAAAATAATCTCCCTTCACTTTTCATGTAATGCTTCCTTGCGTTCCGGGTACTCTACTCTATTCCAGCTTGAAATCTCTCTTGATTTTCTCTCTTTTGTCTATCTCCTCCTGGGGAAGGAGAAGAATTGTGTGTTTTTCCGAAGGAAATGGAAAATATTTTGATTTCTGGATTGATTTGCTTTGCTTTTCAAAGTTGCTTGTTATTCTCAGTTGTCCGGAGGACTCTTATTGGCATCTTCTTTTTCTGTAAGATTCAAATAAAAATGTAACATTGTTTATAAAATGGTTGTAGAATGTGTGACGAAAATAAATAAAAGTATACATTACAAGTAAATAGCAAACATACCACAATGGTAAAATAACCTTTTACATTAATTATGATTATTTCCTATGTATGTCCTGTGGTATATTAAGCATCAAAATACAATTGCTTGATTGATTACTGAGATTCAAGTTCGAATATTGATTCAATCATGAAATACACTTGTTGAATTGGATCACAAATTCTTAGCACTGCAATTATTGGGTAGAATCTCTGTAATTAAGATAAATGTTTTACCAAAGATGTTTTTCTGTTGCAGACTTTACCAAAATCTGTAACTGATACTCCATTTAAACAATGGCATATAGACATCTGTAAGTTTATATGGCAAGGGGAAAAATAATTAAATATAAATTATCGCAAGACGCTAAAGAAAGAGGAAGGTTTGGGCTTACCAGATTTGCAATTGTATTTTGATGCTTGTTGTTTTGGCTGGCAAAAAGAGTGGGTGACTCTCCAAATTAAGAGGTTACTTGAGCTATAGGGCCATGAATTAAGATTTGGATGGCATGGCTATTTATGGATTGATAAGATTAAAGCAAATTTTGATTTTAATAATAACTTTTTAAAACATGCAATCCTAAGAGTTTGGAATAAATATAAAGCAAGGTTTTCTGCAACGATGCCTTTTTGGGTATTTCCTCTGGGAAGCTTTTTTTTTAGAAAAGGAATAGTGGCAAGGCCAGACTGGTAGACTTGTGGTCAAATAATGTGGTTCCCCGAAAATACGACCTCCTCAGAAAGTCCTAGCTTGTTTTTTTACATGTGTGTCCAATATAAGCCCTATCCCCAAAATAAGCCCTAATTAAGACCCCACCCACTCTAGGGTGCACAGGTAAAAATTAAGCTAGGGTCGGTATGGGGTGGTGGTGGAGCTGCCCTACTACTTACCTTCAGATAGTTGCAGCCAGGCCTCGCACACCTCGGCCCATTTCTTCTGCAGACAGCAAGGGTTTCTTGAAGGTCTCTTTCGCCGATAACAGAGCTTCAAATCGATCCAGAGCTCTGTTATTGGTGACAGAGGCCTTCAGGAAAGACTTGCTGGCTGCAGAAGAAATCGGGCTGAGGTGTGCGAGGTCTGGCTGCAACTATCTGAAGCCAAAGAATTTCCTGAAGGCCTCTAATAGTGAAAAGGAGGCTGGGGGCTATGCATGCAAGTGAGGTGAGTCAGTGGATGACATCCCCCCCCCCAAAATAAGACCTGGTGCCTTTTTGGGTGGCAAAAAAATATATAAGACAGAGTCTTATTTGGGGGGAAACACAGGTAGCTTTCCATTATGGTGACCCTATCCTCAGGTCTACAGAATAGTTGGAATCAGAATGATGTATTTCCCATTGGTTTACATATTTACAATTGAAAGAAACATTTAAACTAGACAAAAAGGGATATAGACTTGAATTTGCAAAAAATGAATTAGAAATCCTATTGTGTGGTAATGATGAATATATTATTACAAAGGCTTATAAATTGTTACTGAAATTGAACTTGGAGAATGAGTATGTAAAGCATTGTATGATTCAGTAAGCAAAGAATTTTGGATATAATATAATACTTGAATAATGGGAGAATATGTGGATGAAAGGTCTAAAATTCACATTAAAATATAATTCAAAAGAACATTTTTATAAGATGCTATACTGTTGGCATCTGACACTGAACAAATTGTCAAGAATCCATAAAGGCACCACAAATAAATGTTGGAACTGTAAAGGTAAAGAAGGAACTTTTAATCATAAAATTAATAACATGACTGAAATGTACTAATAGAAGGATACAAATGATTCAAAAGAAACAGACCTAACAAAAGAGGAGGTAGACTTGCATTATATGTTAGAGGTCACTACATTTCTACAGAGATGCACAAATGAAAGACTTCTAGAATACATATGGGTCAACATAAAAGGAAAAAAGAACAACATTGTGATAGGTGTATACTACAGGCCATCCAACCAAGCAGAAGAAATACGCAAACTTTTTGCTAATCAAATAAGAAACACACTGCAGTAACGGGGGGATTTAACTACCATGATATCAACTGGGAGAAAAACTCAGCAACAAGTTGGAAATTGAATAGGTTCCTAACCAACCTAGCTGACAACTGTGTCACCCAAAAGGTAGAGGAGGCAACTAGTGGGACAGCTATACTGGAACCTATTCTTACCAATAGAGAAGAAATGATAGAGGGAGTTGAACTTGCCAGAACTTTGGGGGAGAGTGATCATATTAGAATTCAATATAAAACACAAGCAACAGAACATAATAAACCCGAGTCTTAGAATTTAAAAGAGCTGACTTTAACAAATACAGAGAGATCTTGGGAAGGATCCCATGGATGGAAATCTTAAAAGGGAAATCAACTCAAGAAGCTTGGAAAACCCTGAAAAATATGGTTATAAAAGCACAGTCCAGCTCAATACCACTGAAAAAGAAAAACAAGAAAACCAAGAAAAAAAACCAGCATGGTTGCACAAAGAAATCTCAAATCAACTGTAAGAAAGAAAAGGGTAAGTACAAAAAAATGGAAAGAGGACAAATAACAAAAGCAGAATACCAACAAATAGCCTGAATCTGCAAGGATAAAGTTAGGAAAGCGAAGGGTCAGAATGAAGTAAGACTTGCAACAAGTATCAAAAACAATTTAAAAAGCTTCTTTCGATACATAAAAAACAAGGAAAAAGTCAAAGAAACAATCGGTCCACTAATGGGAGATGATAGCAAAGAAATAGCGGGCAGTAGAGAGAAGGCAGAACTGCTTAATTCATTGTTTGCATCTGTCTTCACTCAAAAGAAAATACAAACCAACATCAAAAACAAAACCATAAAAGACAGGCTAGAAATGCAAATTAAAATAAGCAAAAATACTGAAGGAACTAGCAGACATGATCTCAGAAACTCTGAGACACATCTTTCAAAGTTCTTGGAGCACTGGGAAGCTACCAGTTGATGTGAATATTTAAAAAAACCACACCACTCTGCTGGAGAGATGTTAGCTGAAGTTGGGCATTAGTCCGAAAGCTTGGAAAATAAAACCTCCAATCTCAGGGACCGACCCAGATTGGATTCTGAAAAAAAAAAATCCAGGAAACTACAGACAAATCAGCCTGACATCATTATCAGAGAAGATCTTGGAAAAAAATAATCAAGCAACAAATCTGGAAACACTTAAAAGCAAACCAAGTTATAACCAGAATCTAATCTCACCCACACTTGGAATACTGCGTTCAGTTTTGGTCACCACAATATAAAACAAATGTTGAGACTCTGGAAAAAGTTCAGAAAAGAGTAACAAAACTGATTAGGGGGCCTAAAGGCTAAAACATGTGAAGAATGATTGCAGGAATTGAGTAATGCCTAGTCTAGTGAAAAGAAGGACTAGGGAGATATTATAGCAGTATTCCAGTATTTCAGGTTCTGACACAAATATATGGGATGTAAATTATTTTCAAAAGCACCAGAAGGCAAGACAAGAAGAAATGGTTAGTAATTAATCAAGGAAAGAAGCAACCTGGAATTAAAGAGAAACTTTGTAAGTGTGATTAACAATTAATCACTGAAACAACTTGCCTTCAGAAGTTGTGGGTGCTTCATCACTGGAGGCTATTAAGAAGAGACTAGACAGCCATTTGTCTGAAATTGTATAGACCCGTGTTGGCAAACCTATGCCATGCGTGCTGGAAGTGGCACACAGAGCCATTTCCCCTGGCATGCGAAAGGTTGCCTGGAAGAGCCCCACTGCGCATGTGCGTGCCACCGCCTGACAGCTGATTATTGGGTATCTGGCACGCATGCACGGGGGCGCGGAGGGAGGTGCGTGAGAGATGTGCGCACATGCACAGGGATTCACTGTGCGTGAGGGGATCGTGCACACATATGCGCAGACACACTGCACACAAGGGGGGAATCATGTGCGCATGGCAGCCGTAGCCGCAAGGGGGAATCGCGCGCGCATTCGCAAAGACACGTGGCATGCGAGGGGGAAATCGCACACGCATGCGCAGGGGGCGTGGGGGCCCCCAGCACGCATTGCCTTCTGGATGCTGGCACGTGAGTGTGCGCAAGTGTGCACAAACGCAATTATCAGCACGGGAACCGAAAAAGGTTAGCCACTACTGGCATAGATTCTCCTGCTCGAGCAGGATTTGGACTAAGTGACTTCCAAGACCCCTTCCAACTCTGTTGTTCTATATTACATTATCATTTATAATGGACAAAGCAAAGAAATATTGGATTCACATCTTAATACCTAAGATTCAGGGGTGGGATCCGACAGGGTTAACTACCGGTTCGGTGATTTACGAGGTTTGTTGATTTATGATGTGCTTCCCTGCACGCTGTGCGTGCGCCTGTAAATCGTCATCAGCTTGCTGCCTGGACAGCTGAGCAGCGCTGAGTGCAGAGAAGCAGTGTTTGAAACAGCACTTTTTTCCTGCTTTTTCAACTGCAGCTGTGCCTTGCACGGCAGCTGAGCTTGAAAAAGCAGGAAACAAAGGTCAGGTAAGAGCCTAGGTGGGCCAAAACATCAGCAGATGACTCAGAACCAGTTCTATGTCTGCTGCTCTTCAGAGCTACCGGTTCTACAGAGTCGGACAGAACCAGTAGAATCCCACCCCTGCTAAGATTTTAAAAGTGAGTATAAAGATAAAATCAGAGTGTTTTCTTTTAGGCTTAATGGATAAAGAACTTGAAAAAATATTGGAACTTTGTTATATATGTTAATGGCAGCAAAATACTTTATGCACAAAAATGGAAGGATACTTTGATTCTCACAATGGACCATGGCTGCAAAAGTTGATGGAGTTAACAGAGATGGATAAATGACTGCTTTGATTAAAGAAAAGAACACAATTAATTTTGATTCTATGTAGAAACTGCTTTTGGATTTTGTCCTTGAGATAGAAAAAAATGAAACTCTGATTTTAGGATTTTTTTTATTAAATACAGCAAGTTTGTTTGTTAGAGAAATAGCTACTATACATTATTATATGAAATTAAAAAGTTGAGGTTTTATATTAGTACCTCATTCTACTGCACTAAAAGGAGTCAAAAGTCAATACTTTTCTTTTTCTTTTCCCCTTAATCCTGTATTTTTCTCTCTTCCCCCTTTCCTCCCTTATTTTACAATTATTTCATTTTTCTTTATATTTCTATATTTTATATGTTGATAAAATGGCAGATTAGTCCAACATTATTACCAAAAAAAAAACAGGAGGTCTATAACAGAACAGAATTGGAATGGACCCTGGAGGTCTTCTAATCAAATCCCCTGTTCAGGCTGGAGAACTTATACCAGAATTCTGGGAGTTGAAGTCCACAAGTCTTAAAGTTGCCAAATTTGGAACCCTCTGCCTTATACCATTCCAAATTGCTGCCCTCTTAAATGTCTTCTTAAATGTTCCTGTTGAACCTGACAACTTTGTCATCCATAAGGTGGACGGGAGGAGGGAATTAGAGGGTCAGCTACACTGGACTTAATACAGGTAGCCCTCAACTTACAACCACAATTAAGCCCAAAATTTCAGTCGCTGAGAAACTTACTGAGTTTTGCCTCATTTTAAAACTTTTCTCTCCACATTTGATAAGCGAACGACTGCCGTTCTTAAAATAGTAACATGGTTCTTAAGTGAATCTGGTTTCCCCATTGACTTTGCTTGTCAGAAGGTGACAAAATGATTCCAGGACACTGCAACCGTCACAAAAGTCAAGCATCTGAATGTAAGCCATGTAACTATGGGAACGCTACAATGGTTATTAAGTGTGAAAAATGGTCATAAGTCACTTTTTTCAGCACTGTTGTACCTCTGGTCGCTAAATGAACTGTTGTAAGTTGAGGACTACCTGTACTTACTAACAGAGAAATGAAAGGGCAACAAACATGATTGGGGGTAGAGGATAAAACATATGACGAATGGTGGCAGGAAATAAGCATGTCTAGTCGAGTGAAAAGAAGTATTAAGGGTGACATGATATTAATATTCCAAGATTTGAGGGGCTGCCACAAAGACGAGGGGGTCAAATTATTTTCCAAAGCACCAGAAGGCCAAACAAGAAACAATGGATAGAAACTAAGCAAGGAGAGAATCAACCTAGAAACAAGGACAAATTTCCTGATAGTGAGAACAGTTGATCAGTGGAATGGATTGCCTTCAGAAGTTGTGGGTGCTCCATCACTGGAGGCTTTGAAGAGGAGACTGGACAGCCATTTGTCTGAAATGGTATAAGGGCTCTTGCTCAAGCAGGGAGCTGGATGAGATGACCTCAAAGGTCCCTTTCAACTCTTTTATTCTATTTCTAGGGAGATCCTCAACCATCTAGGTCAGGGGTGTCCAACCTTGGCAACTTTAAGACTTGTGGACTTCAACTCCCAGAATTCCTCAGCCAGCAAAGCTGGCTGAGGAATTCTGGGAGTTGAAGTCCACAAGTCTTAAAGTTGCCAAGGTTGGACACCCCTGATCTAGGTCATGGTTTTCAAAGGTGCTTTTTTTTTTTTTCAAGAGGCAACTGGACTTTCTGGTTTTTCTTTGAAGACATTGAGCTTCCTGGATGACAAGCAAAACTTCTTCAAAGAAAAACCAGAAAGTCCAGTTGCCTCTTGAAGAAAAAAACACCTTTGCGTCTGCTATTCTATATTCTATTCTCTACCCTCGGATTCTACGCCGTGGAAGAAACCAAACAGTCCTACTTGCTCCCAATCTCTCCTCCAACCTCTCCTCAACTCACCTGCCAGCTGCTGCTCCGACCCTGGGAAGAGCACAAAAGCCACTCCGCACACCACCTTCCTCCCATGAATGATCCAGTAGAGGAAGTTCCTCTGCACCGCTCCTCTCCTCCCATTCTTTCTAGCAATACAGTACTCGATGGTTTTAACTCCTTTAAACCCAAACACAGGTGGTGCTATTACACTGTCTGCTTCCTAGGCATGGATGTTGCCTATCTGACCGCCATCTCGCGACCAGTGGCGGGAAACCACATCTGTCCTGTTTGCAAGATGTTTTCACCGATTACATGCTATCTAGTCGTTTTTTGACTCCTAGCAATCGAACTCTGCAACTCAGCCAAGTGAAATGTGACACTACTTCTCTTGTGAATATTAGCTATGTACTGATCCCTAAAAGTTCATGAAGTTCCTAGCCAGTTACAGAATAAAAGTTGGAAGGGTCCAACTCTCTAAACAGGAGGTCCTATATCATTCCAGGCAAATGGCTGTCAAATCTCTTAAAAACCTCCACTGATGGAGCACCTTTTGCAGGCAAGCCATTCACTAATTGTTCTCCATTCTCCTTGATTCTAGATTGGATCTCTTTTTGATAAGTCTCCAACTATTACTTCTTGTCCTGTTCTCAGGCACTTTGGATAATAGATTGACTCAACCCCCTCAAATGTGTCAGCCCCTCAAATATTGAAAGATTGCTATTATGTCATCCCTAGCCCTACTCATAGCATATTTTAGCATTCAGTCCTTAATTTTTTTTGTGTGGCTTTTTTTCTGCACTCTTTCTAGATTCTCATCATCTTTTTTCTATCATAGTGAGCAAAACTGGACACAATATACCAAGTGTAGCCTTACCAGTACAGGATAATGCAGTACTGATACTTTGTGTGATCTTGATACTATCCCTCTGTTGATGCAGATTAGGACTGCATTGGGTTTTTTTCTGCAGCTGCAGCACACTGCTAGCTCATACTTAACAGGCAGCAGATAGTCAGAGTTGGAAGGGACCTTGAAGGTCACCTAATCCAACCCACCACCACCCCGTCCAAGCGAGAGACCCTACACCATTTCTGACAGATGGCAGTCCAATCTCTTCTAGAAAGTCTCAAGTGATGACGCTCCCACAACTTCTGAGGGCAAGCTGTTCCATTGGTTGATTGTTTTCACTGTCAGAAAGTTTTTCCTTATTTCCAGGTTAAATCTCTCCTTGTTCAGCTTCCATCTATTATTCTTTGTCTGGCCTATAGGTGCTTCAGAAAATAGCTTGACCACCCTCCTCTGTGGCAGCCCCTCAAATATTGGAAGACTGCTATCATGTCTCCCCTGGTCTTTCTCTTCACTAGACTAGCCAAGCCCAGTTCCTGAATCCGTTCTTCATATGTTTTAGTCTCCAATCCCCTAATCATCCTGGTTGCTCTTCTCTGCACTTTTTCTAGAGTCTCAACATCTTTTCTATAGTGTGGTGACCAAAACTGGATGCAGTTGGGGTGATTATTCATTGGAACTCCTAGATCCCCTTTCACAATTACTGCTGTTGAGCCAAGTACAACTTCTTCTATAGATGTGCATTTAGTTTTTTAAGTGTAAAATCTTATTTTTCTCACCGCTGAATTATATTGTTCTGGAAAGGACCCAATGTTCAAGTCTGTTAAGATCCTTCTGTCATCTTCAAATTGGTAAGTTCTCCTTTTATCCCTTCACCAACATCATGTTGAAGAATACTGGGCCTAAGACAGAGCCTTGGGGTATCCCCACTGCATGCTTCCCCCCAGGTAGATGCAATTCACCTTTTGCCACTTTCTGATAAGCAAAGTCAGTGAGAAAGCCAGATTCACTTTACAAATGTATTACTAAGTTGACAACTGCAGTGATTCTCTTAACAGTTGTGGCAAGAAACATAAAATGGGTAAGGCTCACTTAATTTTTTTTTTTCTTAGCAAGAGTTTTCTCTTCCTTGTCTGTCTATTGCCTGCAGGGGGAAAAGGAGTTTTATAGCCTTTCCAGAGGAACTGTAAGATTTTTTATTGCTGCCTTGGTTTGCTTTCCATTTTAATGCTGCTTGTGATTCTCAGTCCTCCTCAGTGCTCTCTTTGGCATTCTTTTGATTCACATAAAAGAGTTAGTTTCATTATGGTTTATAAAATGGCTGCACAAATTTGCAAAAACCAGAAAAAAAACATACATTACAATTAAAAAACACACACCAAAAAGTTAACCTCTTACATTAATTATCACTCATTTTCAACATAAAGGTCTTTTAAGATCCAAGCTCAAATTTCAATCATGAAATTTACTTGTTTGATCACAAATTCATAGAAAGGGTTATCAACATATATAGTTGGAAGTGCTGAGGACAGATTATACATATACACATATATGTGTGTGCACTCACACTTTTTGATCTAATTTTAGAGACACAGGGTGAGGCTTAATTGATAAAATGATCCTAAGAATTTCAGCAAGATTTAAAGGACCATTTTTGGCCATGGAAGTCCACCACTCCAAATAAGAAAAAGGCAAGAAATACTGTCCACAACCACACTGGTGACATCCCAATTCAGGCAATCCTCACTTTCAATTTAATTTTATATGTGTACAATGACAATAAAGGTTATTATTATAACTTACAAAAGCCATTGGACCAGCACATCCTTTTCTACATGGTGTGATCATCAAGTATGAGATCATTTAACCATGCCAACTTACAATATCTTTCATGGCTGTGGTTATTAAGCAATTATGGTGGTTATGGTCTGCAATTAAGTGGTTATGGTCTGCTCAGAGCCATGTCACATGACTGTGACTTGCAACTTCCTGTCAATTTCCAGTTGGTTTGGTTTGTTGGAAGCCAACTGTGAAGGTTCTAAATCAGAGGTCTCCAAACTTGGCAACTCTAAGACTTGTGGACTTCAACTCCCAGAATTCTCCAGCCAACATAGCTGGAGTTGAAGTCCACAAGTCTTAAAGTTGTTAATTCTGGGAGTTGAAGTCCACATGTCATAAAGTTGCCAAATTTGGAGATCCCTGCTCTAAATGGTGAGTCCATGATTCTGGGACACTGCAACTGTCATCAATGCAAGCCAGTGCCACCCCCACCCCCCCACCCCCCAAAAAATTGATGGTTTGAGGAAAAGTTGTAAGTCTTTCTTTTTCAGCACCACTTGTTAACTTTGAAAGCTGAGTGGTCAAAGGTAAGCAAGGGCTGTCTATAAATCTGAACAACCCGAAATGGTGCTCAGTAGCTACTTTAAAAGAAGTCCTGGGATAAGCGCAGTTGTGCCAGGTTAGTACGTGGACGGTGCACCACCAGGAAATCCCGTGTTTCTTTGCTAGATAGGAAAGTAAAACTGAAGCTCCTGAAGACACCACTGGCAGATCAGTTTCACACTGTTGCCAAGAAAAGAACACGCCCATAAAACGTACAAGGAATCAACCCTAACAGGGAGGAGACTTTTAAACTCTCCCAACAAGCCAAAACTTGTACAGGCAGCAGCTTTAAAGCATGCACCACCAGCGGAAAGAAAGAATATGTAGCAGCTGACATGTTTCAGCCTCGTTGCTTCTCTGCTTTTACACCACGGAGGAAACCCCCAAAGCCCTACTTGCTTCCGACCTCTCCTCCACCTGTGCTCAACTCACCTTTCAGCTGCTGCTTCGACCCTGGGAAGACCAGGAGATCCACCCTCCACGCCTCAATTTTCTCAGCGGAGAGCCGGAAGAGGAAGTTCCTCCTTCTCTTCCTCGTCTCCTCCAAGTCCTCTCTAGCAATCTCAACTTCTTTGGCCTCCATTACCGAGGCTCGGTATTTGTAGTGACAGTTTTGTCTAGCGCGGGCGCTGCTTATCTATAGTCCGCCATCTAGCGGCACAAAGCAGGTAGTTCCGTCTCTATCGAAGACGGTTGCAAGATATTTTTTTAAAAAAATTATGTTAACAGAATAACAAAGTTGGAAGAGACCTTGGAGGTCTTCTACTCCAACCCCCTCCTCAAACAGGTGACCCTGTACCATTCCAGATTTAACCTGGAAATAAGGAGAAACTTTCTGACAGAACAATCAACCATAATTTATTATTCACAAGAGTTCTCCATTCCTCTACTCGTTGCAGAATACCTTATGCCAGCAGACTTGAAATTCTAGACCTAGAAAATCTAGAACTACGCTGCCTTCGGTCCGATCTAAGTATAGTATATAAAATCATACATTGCAATGTCCTACCTGTCAATGAATACTTCAGCTTCAACCATAACAATACAAGAGCATACAATAAATACAAACCCAAGGTAAACTGCACCAAATTTGATTGCAGGAAATACGACTTCAGCAACAGAGTGGTCAATGTCTGGAATACTCTACCTGACTCTGTGGTTTCTTCCCCAAACCCCAAAAACTTTAACCTTAGACTGTCTACTATTGACCTCACCTCTTTCCTAAGAGGCCTGTAGGGGGCGTGCATAAGCGCACCAATGTGCCTACCGTCCCTGTCCTATTGTTCCTTTTCATTTTTCTTATATGTATCCATTTCATGTATTCATAACTATGTTTATACTTATACCTGTTATCTTATAATCTCTTGATAAAATAAATGAAAAAATAAACCAATGGAACAGAAGTTGCCCTCGGAAGTTGTGGGAGCGCCATCACTTGAGACTTTCAAGAGGAGATTGGACTGCCATTTGTCAGAAATGGTATAAAGCCTCCTGCTTTGGTGGGGGGTTGGACTAGATGACCTACAAGGTCCCTTCCAACTCTGATTATCTGTTATGGCTGTCATATGATCATGGGACAATGTGATGGTTGTAAATTCAAGGATTGTGTGCAAAGCTGTTTTTTTAAAAAATACCATTATAATCTTGAATGGTTACTAAAGGAGGCAAATGGTAAGTGAGGACTATCTATATTACACCCAGAAAAAGAAGCCATTTGAAGTGGATGTCATTTGCTGCAAGCATCATGGGGAGGAAATAATTGTTGTATCCAGCTGGTGGATTACCAGAAGGATGTAAAGGATCATGGTGAGAGAGAGAGAAAACATTTCTGCTCTGGGAGGTCCCCTTCCACTTGGACTGATGGAGACGTTTGGGATTATGAGTGCACACAAATAGATGGGTTTGTGAGCCTGAGCTCTTCCCAAGAAGCTGCCACATGGAACACAACCACTTCTTAAAAGCCCCCTTACCATGGTTTGGAACTGCAGGTTGGTTGGAGAAGGCTGAAGCGGATGTGGATTCTACAGATTTGGGGTTAACAGATTTGATGTGTGAGGAAGTGGACTTTCTTAAGAAGTGGTGATCACTGGGGAATAAAATCAGGAGGCACAGAGCCCAGAAGAATCAAGGGGTCACCACAGGCACCTTCAAATACCCCAAGCACCATACCCAGAACCAGCTTTCAAACTGATCAGCCAAGTTCTCCTTATGTTAAAGAAATTCATCCCCGAATATTTTGAAACATTCGTGCCCGTCTCTCCATTCAACCATCCCTGAATCTGAGAAGAATGCCGATCAAAACAGATCCAGGTTAACCATTCTAATTGTTTAAACTGTGCATTAAAAAGGTGTATGTTCATAGAATTTGAACTGGGCACTTGGGGGCACATAGCAATGCAACAATAAATTAAGAGGCAGAAGAAGCCTAACTGTACCTCACATCATCATAGGCAGAGAGTGGCTGGACTGATATACAATTCAAAATTTAAATTTATAATGAGGAAGGAAAGGAAGCCGAGGAATACGTATTAGTCATAGATGCAGAATGCACAAGAGACAGATTACAGGGAGCTGAAGAATAGTGGTGTGTTTTAGAAACTCACTGTATGTGTGGAGACCTCACCACAGAGCAAGAATTGAGAAAAGGGCTTTACGTTACAATTTTATTATTAAACTTATTCACCGCACATCTCGCACTTTGAGGCAACTCTGTCTTGCTTTGCCCTAGGCTAGTGTTTTATAGCAACACTGACGCTACCCAATTTTTTCCTCGTCAAAAGCTATTGATAGTTCTAACACAATGCATTATTAAAAATGAAAGATTTTCCATTGTTCAATTTTTTTTCTCAGTGTCACCACCAAATAGGGTTACAACAATATGTCAGCAACATGGTGCTGCTATTATAAAGGGCCATCAAAGAGTAACAAGCAGGCACTTCTGAGAAAAAGAGATGCTGGCAGGAGTTGCTCATAAACCCAGAGATTCTCAATCCCTTTTCTCCTCAGCTCAATATTCCTACATCTCTTTTTCATCAGGTTCATTTCCAAGGCAGAACAGCTTGTACATGTGAAATTGTTGTTTTCATTGGGCCTTGGGCCTACTCCCAACATGTCCCTCACCCATCGCACACTTACCTTTTGGAGATCTCCTGGAGGCAACCACCATTTTCAGTGCAGTATCTCCATCTCCCGTGTGACAGTCACCCAGAGGCAGCCACCATTTTGGCCCAGAGGCAGGTGTGACAAAATGGCAACCGCTTCCACAAGTCTATCACATGGCCCAGGCATGAATCCCAAGCACAGGTGGAACAGAGAAATTGTATAATGAGCAAGAACAGGCAGTTCTAAGTTGATTGGTTGGAGAGTGCTGGCTCCTGCATGAGGCAATTTATGCTATGATTGGTTCAGTGGTGGTATTCAGCCGGTTTGCACCGCTTCAGGAGAACCGGTAGCAACAATTTGCCTGGGTCGTCGAACCAGTAGCAACTTCTGGCTGGCCACACCCACGACCCGGTCGCCACTCACTTGCGATGCTCGCTCACCTTTTCAGTCTGCTTGATGCTTGCCCCACCACTCCCGCCCTATATATGTTGCTTTCACCACGTGGCCCAGCTAATTGCCTCACCAGTTGCCTTGCTGGTGTCCAGTCAACTCAGCCCACCAAAGGTAAGCAATGCATGCCGCCTGCTGACCCTTCGCCTCGGCTGGGTCAGGGAACACATGATTTCCCAGCTCCAGCCTTGCTGCAGAGCCACCACCCACTCGCCACCCGCTCTCCCTTAAGTGCGATGCATCACCCATTTCCCCCTCATTCAGAGGCCCTGGCCCTTAATCTCCTCGCTTCCTCCCCCATGACTGCCTCTTTCATCTTCTATGACCACGACTTTACCTTCCTCCCATGGGTGGCTGCATCTCGCCCCCCTTGTTGCAAGATGCCTGTAGCTGCTGCCTCTTTTTTTCGGTGTGAGAAGCCTCCCAGCTGATGTCTCTTTGCCAGCTGGAACTGAGCCAGCTGGCTGGAGGCTTCTTGCACTGAAACTACCAGCCTCCGCTTTTCAAACTCGCCAAAAAAGGACTTCAGTCCCACTGTCATTGCCGCCCTGTTCTTTGCACTGGCCATGCATGTGCACCTAATTGCCTGCTGCACCAGAGGGACTTGCCTGGGCAAGTACCTCCACTCTGGTGCAGCAGGCAATGGGGTGCACCCCAGTGTGAAGAACAGGGTGGCAAATCCCAGCTGCTGCTGCTTTGCCAGCTGGAACCGAGCCGGTAGCTCATGCGCCGTCTCCTAGCAGAAGGTTCCAGGACCTCACGTGCACAAGTGAGACTCAGTCCTTCTGCGAGGAGATGGCGTGTGGGCAAGTCCTTGTGGAACCATGAGATGCATTGTTCTGTGTATACCCGAGAAGGAGTAGACTTGGATGAACTTTTCTGCCTCCCTTCACTTCGCTCCGCTGCTGCTCGGAAGGCAGCCACCCCAGCCTGTCCCTTTAAGATACTTCGATGCAGAGGGAGGGACCAAAAAGGGACAGGCAGGGCGCAGGAGCTGCCTTCTGACTCCAGTCCAAGTCTCGCCGTGTCCCCATCCCCACGCCAAGAATCCTCCAGCCGCTTGGTTCCGGCCAGCAAAAGAAGTGACAGCTGCAGGTCCTTCATCCTTGCAAAAAACAGCATGAGAAGCCTCAAGCCACCACCTCTTTGGTGGCAGGAGAATCCTCCAGCTGCCACTCCTGGCTCACTTCCGGCCATCAAAGATGTGGCAAAAAGACATTGTGGCTGTAGTCTTCTTGCAGCGAAAATTACTGACTTCCAGCTTTGCTCCACTTCTCCAACGCGTGGCTGCGGCCGCATTCTAGGCACTGGCCACACAGGTCCACCCCATTGCTTACTGCACCACTTGGGCAAGTCCCTCCTGTTCCAAATCAACAGACTTGAAACCCTACATTCCTATTGGTTCAATTAACCGCTACCTGATTGGACAACTCGAGCGACTGTGATTGGCTCGCTAAGAGTCTGCCTTGATTGGTCAATACCAAGAGCGGGAGACTTGAAGCATAGTCATTGGCCGATAAAGCCCCGGCGAGCTCTATAAAAGAGCTGCTGCGGCTGCTATTCTTTTGAGCTGAACTGGCTGATAAATAAAGAGCTGTTGTTACTGAACCGGAGTCTCTCATTTTTGTGAGCCCAACCCTTCGAACATAACACCTCCGGTGCAACGGGCTCAATGGGGTGCACCTGCGTGGTCGGCACCTAGAACGCAGCAGTGGCAGTGCATTGGAGAAGCGGAGTGAAGCCAGAGATTGGTAATTTTTGCTGCAGGAAGACTACAGCCACCATGTCTTTTTTCAGTGCAGCTGGAATCCAGCCGCACAAAAAAAACCACAAGACGGCTGCAGGCATCTCGTGACAGGGGCGAGATACGGGCTGGCATGGAGCCTAGCGACAACAATGGCTCAGCCCTGGGTTATCTTCCCTGGCAGCCAGCTGTGGGGAAAAGGTAAAGTCACAGCTGTGGGACAACAAAAGAGGCAGTCACGGGAGAGGAAACGAGAAGATTAAAGGCCGGGGCCTCTGAAAGAGGGGAAATGGGGTGATGCGTATGACTGGTGAAGGGAGAGTGGGTGGCATGCAGGATAAAGCCAGGCCTTTGACAGATTAGGCGAGGCCTGCCTGGGCAGAAAATAGGTAGATAGGTAGAAATTCATTTTTTTTCCTACCGGGTTCTGTGGCTGTGGCTTGGTGGGGAAGTCACGTGACTGAGTGGGAGTGGGCGTGAGTGACATCAAGTTGGACATGCCCACTCAGTCACATGACCCTCCCCCACCAAGCCACGCCCACAGAACCGATAGGGAAAAAAATTGAATACCACCATTGGATTGGTTGCTGTAGGGGTAAAAGGGGAGTTTCCCATTCTCCTCCCTTTTTTTTTCTTCTCTGTGGTCTGTATCCTATTTGGATTTACCTCAAAATGTTTCTGTGTTCCTGACCACCTTGTTTATTGTAAATATGTTAAATGTATTCATTCACATAAAACTATAAATTTACCTCAGTGTCTCTGATTTGATTTGGAAACTTGCTGCATAATTCCCTGACAGAGGACTAATCCTATTACTTCCAGAAAATTAATCCATTTGCAGTAGATGTCATTTGCTGGAAACATCACCAGGAGGGAGTTAACAGAGTTGATGCATGATGAACTGGAGTTTCTTAAGAAGACTGGATAATGGACCTGCTACATCTAACTGGAAAACCATTTGGAAAATAGATCGACCAAAAGGTTTTAGGATTTGGGGGAATAAGGCACAACTGTTCTCTTAATTGCTCTGAACTAAAATCTTAAGAAAAAGTTTTATTAATAAGAATCAAACAAAGATATTTCATCCCGGACAAATCAGAGACAATGATTCTAGCGATTTATGGTAAATAAGAAGCCATTCTTAATTTGATACAAATTAAACGGAATAGTAGATTGTTAACAAAGTGCTTTGATGATTAACTTTGTAGTTGGTTCACCTGTTAATTATAATGCCTTTATAAAGCATAGATAGATGAACGTCAATTGGTTGTAAATAGAGGTAGATTTTTATAAATGTTGGGCCTGCTTCAGAACGGGAGGAAACTAATATTGCTCCAATATGTTGGTTGTAAATTAATAGAACTGCCTCTCCATTCATAGAATCATAGCACCATGAGGTTGGTTATATCATGGTGACCAGAACTGGACACAATATTCTAGGTCAGCTGTCACTAGAACAGTGTAAAGCAACTCTATCACTGCTTCTTGTCTTGACACTATACCTCTGTTTATTGCAGCCTGGGACTGCATTTGGCAGGTGCAGCACTATAGAGCACAATATTGGCACAAGTGGTATTTACCATATGGCTTAGGGATACTTGGCCTGCCCTTTTGGAGATTTCCCAGAGGCAGCCACCATTTTCAGTGCACCCACAATTCCTTAACAATAGTCTACAAAGTGTTAAGGTAACAAAACAGAATACTTTGTCCTAGTGACCCAGAAGCAGCCACCGTTTTGCAGACAGGCATGACAAAATGGCAGCTGCTTCCACAAGTCCACCACATGACCCAAGCATGAATCCCAAGCAGAGGTGGTATTCAGCAGGTTCTGACCAGTTCTGGAGAACCGGTAGTGGAAATTTAGAGTAGGTTGGAGAACTGGCAAATATGATCACGGACTGTAGATTTTACAGTATCCTTCCCCTGCCACGCCCACCAAGACCGGCCCACAGAACTGGTAGTAAAAAAATGTGAATCCCACCACTGATCCCAAGCACATTCAAAATAACAGCTGCTTCCATGACATAGTCATGAAGCCAACAAATGCGTGTCTTGCCTTCCTTCACCAACATGAGGTTGAGAGATCTTCGAAAGGTATGGAGAAGGATGATGATGCCTGGTGGGTTGGGAGTCAGGCCTAACAACTGCAGGGACCGAGTGGGAACAGGAAAATGCCTGTGGGGACCCAAAAGGTGGGGTAGTGGAGGCTAGGCCTCCAAGAGATTCCCACAACCCTGAGGTAGTCACTGTTCTGCTTAATGGCTTGAACATTTGTTTAACAGCTTCCTCAGGGAGAGAAGGGGATAGGCAGTTAAGCAAAGTAATCTCACTTAACAACCACTGCAAAATGCAACCGTAACTGACAGGCCTCATTACAGTTGTATCTAGAGGACAACTTCTATGGTGACTGGGGAATTCTGGGGGACAAAGTATGGAGGACACCAAGGTAGGAGACAGAAATTCCACGTGTGGGAATTCCATAATCAATATACAAAAAACACCACCCAAAAGCCTTTTTGAGGAATTCCACTACTTTTCCAAAAATGAAATTGCTGCTGATAATGAGAAACAGGTTAGCCATTTTCCATTTTCCTTTTTCTCTCCACTTACAAATCTAATTCTGAGATATGTTTTCATCTACACTCCTAATGAGAGATGAGAAATGAAATTCAAACTCATCAACTTCCCTCACTTGGATTTCCATGTGGGCAATAATGAACAATACATGCCAGAAGCATCATCCACAGAAAGATCTGTCTCCCCTGTGAGTCTTCCGGTATATCACCAGGTTCACATTTCTCTTGTGTCGATTTTCTGATGTCTTACCAAGTTGGAATTGTAACAGAAACGTTTCCCACAATCAGGAAATTCAAAGGGTTTCTCTCCTGTGTAAGTCCTCTGATGGTTCACCAGGAAAGGATTCTGACTGAAATTTTTTGCAATAGTCAGAACATTAAATTGGTTTCTCTCCTGTATGAGTCCTCTGATGGTTCACCAGGTGATAATTCTGACTGAAACTTTTCCCACAAACAGGACATTCAAATGGTTTCTCTGTGTGAGTCCTCTGATGTTTCACCAGGCTGTAATTCTCACTGAAACATTTTCCGCAAACAGGACATTTAAAGGGTTTCTCCCCTGTGTGAGTCCTTTGATGCTTCACCAGGTTGGAATTCTGACTGAAACTTTTCCCGCAAACAGGACATTCAAAGGGTTTCTCTCCTGTGTGAATCCTCTGATGGCTCACCAGGCTGTAATTCTCACTGAAACATTTTCCGCAAACAGGACATTTAAAGGGTTTCTCCCCTGTGTGAGTCCTTTGATGCTTCACCAGGTTGGAATTGTGAATGAAACTTTTCCCACAAATAGGACATTCAAAGGGTTTCTCTCCTGTGTGAGTCCTCTGATGGCTCACCAGGTGAGAATTCTGACCAAAATTTTTCCAACAAACAGGACATTCAAAGGGTTTCTCAACTGTGTGAGTCCTCTGGTGTCTTACCAGGCTGGAATTCTCACTGAAACCTTTCTCACAAACAGGACATTCAAATGGTTTCTCTCTTGTGTGAGTCGTCTGATGTCTTACCAGGCTGGAATTCTTACTGAAACCTTTCCCGCAAACAGGACATTCAAAAGGTTTCTCTCCAGTGTGAGTCCTCTGATGGTTCACCAGGTGAGAATTCTGACTGAAACATTTCCTACACACAGGACATTCAAAGGGCTTTTCTCCTGTGTGAGTCCTCTGATGGCACACCAGGCTGGAATTCTCACTGAAACTTTTCCTGCAAACAGGACATTCAAATGGTTTCTCTCTTGTGTGAGTCCTCTGATGCCTTACCAGGCTGGAATTCTCACTTAAACTTTTCCTGCAAACAGGACATTCAAATGGTTTCTCTCTTGTGTGAGTCCTCTGATGTCTTACCAGGCTGGAATTCCGAATGAAACTTTTCCTGCAAACAGGACATTCAAAGGGTTTCTCTCCTGTGTGAGTCCTCTGATGCCTTACCAGGCTGGAATTCTCACTGAAACTTTTCCTGCAAACAGGACATTCAAATGGTTTCTCTCTTGTGTGAGTCCTCTGATGTCTTACCAGGCTGGAATTCTGAATGAAACTTTTCCCGCAAACAGGACATTCAAAGGGTTTCTCTCCTGTGTGAGTCCTCTGATGTCTTACCAGGCTGGAATTCTGACTGAAACTTTTCCTGCAAATAGGACATTCAAAGGGTTTCTGTCCTGTGTGAATCCCTTGGTGTTTCACTAACTCAGAATTCTGACTGAAACTTTTCCTACAAAGAGGACATTCAAAGGGTTTCTCTCCTGTGTGAATCCTCCTGTTTCTCTCCTGAATCGTCTGATGACTCACCAGGCTTGAATTCTGACTCAAACGTTTCCTGCAATAAGGACATTCAAAGGGTTTCTCTCCTGTGTCAGACCTCTGATGGCGCACCAAGTTGGAATTCTTACTGAAACCTTTCCCACAATCAGGACATTCAAAGGGTTTCTCTCCTGTGTGAGTCCTCTGATGTCTTACCAGGTTGGAATTCTGGCTGAAACCTTTCCCACATACAGGACATTCAAAGGGTTTCTCTCCTGTGTGTGTCCTCTGATGACTCACCAGGCTTGAATTCTTACTGAAACCTTTCCCACAAACAGGACATTCAATGGGTTTTTCTCCTGAATGAGTTCTCTGATGGTTCACCAGAACAGAATTGTGACTGAAATGTTTCCCACAAACAGGACATTCAAAGGGTTTCTCTACTGTGTGAGTCCTCTGATGTCTTACCAGGTTGGAATTCTTGCTGAAACCTTTCCCACAATCAGGACATTCAAAGGGTTTCTCTCCTGTGTGAGTCCTCTGATGACTCACCAGGTTTGAATTCTTACTGAAACCTTTCCCACAAACAGGACATTCAAAGGGTTTCTCTCCTGTGTGAGTCGTCTGATGACTCACTAGGCTTGAATTCTTACTGAAACCTTTCCCACAAACAGGACATTCAAAGGGTTTCTCTCCTGTGTGAGTCCTCAGATGTATCACCAAGCTGTCATTTTTCTTAAAGGATTTACCACATTGGAAGCACTTGTAGGGCATCTCTTCTGGGTGGGTTCTTCAATCAAAAGGGATCTGTTCTGACAAAAGCTTTGGCCACATTCAGATAATTTGTATCCAATTTTCTCCAGATTAGATTTTCCCCTGCATAATCATTTGCGATTTGAAGTCTGCATCTTCCATGATAGGCACACCTATTGAGCTTTTCCACTACTGATATTCTTGAGAAGGTCAACAATATGTGTGCTCCCTTGTTTAGTGGTGCTTTGATTTAAGCCCATTTCTTCCCCAAGGGCAATGCAAGGATTACTGTCTGTCCTATGTACCCGTCCAATTAATCTTTTCCTCCCCACTCACTTCCAGATATTTTCCTCTTTTTCTGAATGGAAAAATAATCCTTCTTCACCTATTTGTGTATTGTGTCTTGAGTTCCACATACTCTACATTTTGCAGCACGAAATCTCGTATTGATTTTCTTTCCTTTGTCTCTCACTGCTGTGGAAGGAGAAGAATTGTGTGGTTTTTCTGATGGAAATGGAGAATATTTTTATTTCTTCCTCAATCTGCTTTGCTTTTCAATATTGCTTGTTATTCTCAGTTGTCCAGTGTGGTCTTCTGGCATCATCTTCATCTGTAAGATTCAAATGAAAATGTGACTTTTATTGTTTATAAAAGGGTTGCAGAAGATGTGAAAAAATGTACATTATGTTAGGGATAACATTGTTTTACCCTAACTGTTTTGGGTAAAGATAATAAAATGATGAATCATGGTTTGTCAGATAAAGTGTATGTGACTTTAAGCTAGAGGAATGTAATTAAGGGTGCAGCTGTAAAAGTACTATATAAGCAGCAAGGCACTCTCTGGCTCTTACTGGCTGGCTTATTGAAGACTGCGTTCTTGCTGGATCGGGGAGGAGAAGAAGTGTTGGATTACTTTGAATTTGGATTACTTTCTCAACGGAGAGAAGATAAGTTTTGGACAGATTTATTATATGTGTACTGACACTGGCTATTCCACACGGACTTTGCAATTACAGTATCCTCGACAAGACTTGACTGAATTTGGTATATGACTAATGGACTGTTTATAATGACTATGCTATAATTCTTAAATGGAATAAACAATATTTTTGATAGCACAAGCCTATCTGTATTTTTACTGCGTGTTAACTAGAAAACTTATCTCACACATTTACCTGTCTTCCTATCTGACTTCACTGCACATTCTGTTTAGTTTGTTTTCCTTAACACCCGTTGGGGAATCCAGGCTTAACACATTACAATGAAAAAGCAAACATGCCAATATGCTAGAATAATCACTTACATTAATTATGATATTTACTACTGAGTTCCAGTTCAAATATCCATTCAATCATTAAATTCATTTGTTGACTTAGGTCAATCACAAATTCTCAGACCTGCAAAGGGTTATCATCAAATACAGTTACGTGAAGAAGAAAGTACACCCTCGACCTGTATGATTTGATGTATCACGACATAGTAAAAATAATCTCTTCCTTAGCAGTTTAAAAATAGGTAAATATAATGTCAGATGAGCAACAACAGATGATATTTTATACCCATGTCATTCTTTTTTTACAAAAACAAAAACACCCTTACTTCTTCCATAGGTATGAAGAGGCAAAGTAGCAACCAGTGCTGCTGATCAAATGCACTTGATCAATTGATCATCAACAATTGTGACTATATCTATAAAAGCCGAAGTTGTAGGAGTTTCCTGGTCTCCAGCACTGAGGTGTGAATTAGATGCCAAAGAGTAAAGACATCAGCAGGGATCTTAGAGAAGCCATTGTTGCTGCCCATCAATCTGGGAAGGGTTATATTTTCCAAACAATTTAAACTCCATCATTCTACGTTCCACGTTCACAAGTGGAAAACATTCAACACACGTGCCAATCTTCTCAGGAGTGGCAGTGCCAGCAAATTCACCCCAGGTTCAGGACGTGCAATGCTCAGAGTAATTAGAAAAGATCCAAACATTGCATCACAGGATCAACAGGCCTCATTTAGCACGTTGTGTTAAAATTCATGACAATTAGAAAAAGACTGAACAAGTATGGTTCGTTTGGAAGGACTGCCAGGAGAAAGCCTCTGATTTCTAAAAAGGACATGGCAGCAACACTTTGATTTGCACATTTGCATCTGAACTAATCACAAGACTTCTGAAACACTGTCCTTTGGATGAGACCAAAGTGCAGGTGTTTGGCCATAAAGCAGAGTGCCATTTTGATGAAAATCAAACCAAAAGATATCAATACAAAGATCTCATAGCAACCGTCAAGCAGAGTGAGGAAGGGGTGATGATTTGGAGTTGTTTTGCAGCCACAGGACCTGGCTACTTCAAATTTGGCAAATTTAAGACTTGTGGACTTCAACTCCCAGAATTCCTGAGCTAACATGACTTGAGGAGGAATTCTGGGAGTTGAAGTCCATAAATCCTAAAGCTGTCAAGTTTGAAGACCCCTGCTCTGTACTATAGTATCCAAAATCAGAATAGATCTGGAAGGGACCATAAATGCCTTCTACTACAACCCTCTGCTCAAGCAGGAGATTCTATATTATTTCAGACAAGTGACTATCCAGTGTCTTCTTCAAAACGTCCAGTGATGAAGCACCCACAGGGCCTGAAGGCCAGCTGTTCTACAGGTTCATGTCCTCACTGTTAGGAAGTTTCTCCTTAATTCCAGGTTCCTTCTTTCCTTGATTAGTTTCCATCCATTGTGTCTTGCCCTGCCTTCAGGTGCTTTGGAAAATAAGTTGACCCGCCTCCTTTGTGGCAGTTTCTCAAATACTGGACTACTGCTATCATGTCCCCTCTAGTCCCTCTTTTCTGTAAACTAGCAAAACCCAAATCCTACAACTGTTCTTCAGGATTTAGTCTCCAGGCCTTTAATCAACTTATTGCTCTTCTTTGTACTTTTTCTAAAGTCTCAACATTTTTTTTGGAATTTGATGACCAAAACTGGATGCAGTATTCTAGATATGGACTTACTAAGGCTTTATAAAGCGGTGCTAATACTTCACATGATTTTGATTCTAGAGTCAAATGTGAGACCACCTGTCCAATAGCAGTTTCTCACACATGGCTTCTCTGTTTTGCCTTTCTTTTTGCAAAATACATCATGACAAGATGTAATATGTTCAGATGTTGTTGATCATCTGAGGGTATAATTACCTACATCCAAAAAGTCCTCCATAGTTTTTTTTTTTTTTTACGAAGTACTAGGTTAAGCACAGTCGAACTTGGTTAGTACACAGATGGGGCACCAATAGGAAATACTGTGCTTGTTGGTTAGACATGGAAATAATAATAATAAAAAAATCTCAGAAGAGAGCAGGGGAAGATCAGTCTGATATTTTTGCCAAGAAAAAAGCTGGTCCATAAGAGAATAACCGAGTTGAAAGGGACCTTGGAGGTCTTCTAGTCCAATCCCTGCTCAGGCAGGAGACTTTATATCATTCCTGATTAATTGCTGTCCCGTCTCCTCTTTAAACCCTTCAGTGATGAAGAACTCACAACTTTTGGAGAGAAGCTGTTCCCAAGGAATTAATCTTAACTTGAAGGAGGATTTTTAAAATCTTCCCACCAGCAGAAAATTGCGGCCACCACTGTTAAAGCTTGGAGCACCAGCGGACTCAAAATCTGGGGAGGGAAGAAACACGTAGCAGCAGCTGATATGCTTCAGCCTAGTTGCTTCTCTGCTTCCACATCCCGGAGGAAACCCAACAGCCCTACTTGCTCCCAGCCTCTCCTCCCACCTGACCTCAACTCACCTTTCAGCTGCTGCTTCCACCCTGAGAAGAGCAGAAAAACCACTCTGCACACCACCTTCCTCCCAGGAGTGATCCGGAAGAAGCAGCTCCTCTCCTCCCATCCTTTCTAGCTATGCAGTACTCGATGGTTTTAACTCATTGAAGCTCAACCACAGACGACCATTAAGGGCTTTCTAGTCACTGCTAAGTGACTGCCATCTCCTGATAGGACACAAAACAACACGCTTGTCTGTCTCTAACATGTTTGTAAGATGTTTTCACTGATCAAATGCTATCAAATCATTTTTGAGTTCTAGCAATCTATCTTTGCAACTGATCCATGTGCAATAGTGAAATGTGACACTAAAGTAGCTTGTGAAGATTAGCTATAAGCTGAGCCCTCAATGTTTATGAAGTTCTTAGAGAATTTCATAGAGTTGGAAGAGACCAACTCCCCAAGCAGAAGACCCTGTTCTGTTCCAGACAAATGGATGTCCAATCTCCTCTTCAAAAATCCCATTGATGGAGCACCCACAACTTCTAGAGGCAAAGCATTTCCACTGATTGTTCTCTGAATGGAAAATTCTCCTTGATTCTAGGTTGGATGTCTGACAAGTCTTCCTCTTTGTGCTGCTCTGAGGGGCATTAGACAATAGGCTTTTTCTTTTTCAGCCCCTCAAATATTGAAAGACTGCTATGATGAAACCCCAGTCCTTCTCTGTGTTAGGCTAGATATATCCAGTTCCTGCAATAGTTCATTGTAGAACTACTTTGGAGTAGACATGAAGAAATTACAAGAAAGAGGGTATTTTCTAAGTCAAAAGAAGAAAATAGAACAATTGTTAAAAATATATGGAAAGTTGTGAAAGTGTGCAAAGTGCCATGACACTAGATTGTCAAACCATCAAAAATGGAACAATTTGTAATCCGGAACTCTATCAAGCAGTCCTAGGAGGTCTGTGATGCAGTATTTATCACATACTGTGGCCAGATATTACCGATTCAGTCAACATTTTAAACCATAGCACATTACAACCTACAAAAAGCACTGGTTAGGAATTAAAAGGATATTGAAAGGGAACCATGGATTTTTAGGATTGCATTTACCACCAACAAGTGAACTGGAATTGAAATGCTTTGTAGATAATATTTGGGCTGATGACGTACAAGATAGAAAGTCAATGTCAGGATTTGTTATAATGTTAGCAAACATGCTAACTAGTTGAAAATCTAGAAAACAGACTTCAGATGCCATTTCCACAGCTGCAGCCCAATTCATAGCATTATAAGAATTGTGTTCAGAGATGATGTGGTATATATGGTTAGTAAACGATTTGAATATTGAAATGAAAAGAGTTATACCAATATTTGAAGATAACACAATATGTATACAAATGGCAACCGATGCGAGTAATAATCAGAAAGAAGCATGTTGACATAAAATAATGTAATGTCAATGAGGCAGGAAAGAAAATGCAATAGACATAACTTATTGTCCACCGGAAAATAATTTATTTATTTACTTGATTTGATTTGTCAATTGCTTACAAAATAATAGGTATAAGTATAAACATGAGTAAGAATACAGAAAACAAGTACAATTAAATGGGGACAATAGGACAGGGATGGGAGGCATGATGGTGCACTTATGCACGCCCCTTACAGACCTCTTAGGAATGGGGTGAGGTCAATAGCGGATAGTGGACCTCATGACAAAACCATTAAGTATACAAAAAAGACAAAGATCTTGTATAACAATTTGATTTCAATGCCGTCCAGCTATAAATTGGAAGGGTGTTAAGATATTAAATGTAGTAGCTGGAACAATAAAATTGTAGAATGGGCAAGAACAGGCAGTTCTAAGTTGATTGGTTGGAGAGTACTGGCTCCTGCATGAGGCAATTTATGCTATGATTGGTTCAGTGGTGGTATTCAGCTGGTTTGCACCGCTTCAGGAGAACCAGTAGCAACTTCTGGCTGGCCACACCCACGACCCGGTCGCCACTCACTTGCCCCTACTGGCTGCTCGATGGTCACTCACCTTTTCAGTCTGCTTGATGCTTGCCCCACCACTCCCGCCCTATATGTGTTGCTTTCACCACGTGGCCCAGCTAATTGCCTCACCAGTTGCCTTGCTGGTGTCCAGTCAACTCAGCCCACCAAAGGTAAGCAATGCATGCCGCCTGCTGACCCTTCGCCTCGGCTGGGTCAGGGAACACATGATTTCCCAGCTCCAGCCTTGCTGCAGAGCCACCACCCACTCGCCACCCGCTCTCCCTTAAGTGCGATGCATCACCCATTTCCCCCTCATTCAGAGGCCCTGGCCCTTAATCTCCTCGCTTCCTCCCCCATGACTGCCTCTTTCATCTTCTATGGCCGCGACTTTACCTTCCTCCCACGGGTGGCTGCATCTCGCCCCCCTTGTTGCAAGATGCCTGTAGCTGCTGCCTCTTTTTTTCGGTGTGAGAAGCCTCCCAGCTGATGTCTCTTTGCCAGCTGGAACTGAGCCAGCTGGCTGGAGGCTTCTTGCACTGAAACTACCAGCCTCCGCTTTTCAAACGCGCCAAAAAAAGACTTCAGTCCCACTGTCATTGCCGCCCTGTTCTTTGCACTGGCCATGCATGTGCACCCAATTGCCTGCTGCACCAGAGGGACTTGCCTGGGCAAGTACCTCCACTCTGGTGCAGCAGGCAATGGGGTGCACCCCAGTGTGAAGAACAGGGTGGCAAATCCCAGCTGCTGCTGCTCTGCTAGCTGGAACCGAGCCGGTAGCTCATGCGCCGTCTCCTAGCAGAAGGTTCCAGGACCTCACGTGCGCAAGTGAGGCTCAGTCCTTCTGCGAGGAGATGGCGCGTGGGCAAGTCCTTGTGGAACCATGAGATGCATTGTTCTGTGTATACCCGAGAAGGAGGAGTAGACTTGGATGAACTTTTCTGCCTCCCTTCACTTCGCTCCGCTGCTGCTCGGAAGGCAGCCACCCCAGCCTGTCCCTTTAAGATACTTCGATGCAGAGGGAGGGACCAAAAAGGGACAGGCAGGGCGCAGGAGCTGCCTTCTGACTCCAGTCCAAGTCTCGCCGTGTCCCCATCCCCACGCCAAGAATCCTCCAGCCGCTTGGTTCCGGCCAGCAAAAGAAGTGACAGCTGCAGGTCCTTCATCCTTGCAAAAAACAGCATGAGAAGCCTCAAGCCACCACCTCTTTGGTGGCAGGAGAATCCTCCAGCTGCCGCTCCTGGCTCACTTCCGGCCATCAAAGATGTGGCAAAAAGACATTGTGGCTGTAGTCTTCTTGCAGCGAAAATTACTGACTTCCATCTTTGCTCCACTACTCCAACGCGTGGCTGCGGCCGCATTCTAGGCACTGGCCACACAGGTCCACCCCATTGCCTACTGCACCACTTGGGCAAGTCCCTCCTGTTCCAAATCAACAGACTTGAAACCCTACATTCCTATTGGTTCAATTAACCGCTACCTGATTGGACAACTCGAGCGACTGTGATTGGCTCGCTAAGAGTCTGCCTTGATTGGTCAATACCAAGAGCGGGAGACTTGAAGCGTAGTCATTGGCCGATAAAGCCCCGGCGAGCTCTATAAAAGAGCTGCTGCGGCTGCTATTCTTTTGAGCTGAACTGATAAATAAAGAGCTGTTGTTACTGAACCAGAGTCTCTCATTTTTGTGAGCCCAACCCTTCGAACATAACACCTCCGGTGCAACGGGCTCAATGGGGTGCACCTGCGTGGTCGGCACCTAGAACGCAGCAGTGGCAGTGCATTGGAGAAGCGGAGTGAAGCCAGAGATTGGTAATTTTGCTGCAGGAAGACTACAGCCACCATGTCTTTTTCAGTGCAGCTGGAATCCAGCCGCACAAAAAAACCCACAAGACGGCTGCAGGCATCTCGTGACAGGGGCGAGATATGGGCTGGCATGGAGCCTAGCGACAACAATGGCTCAGCCCTGGGTTTTCTTCCCTGGCAGCCAGCTGTGGCAAAAAGGTAAAGTCACAGCTGTGGGACAACAAAAGAGGCAGTCACGGGAGAGGAAACGAGAAGATTAAAGGCCGGGGCCTCTGAAAGAGGGGAAATGGGGTGATGCGTATGACTGGTGAAGGGAGAGTGGGTGGCATGCAGGATAAAGCCAGGCCTTTGACAGATTAGGCGAGGCCTGCCTGGGCAGAAAATAGGTAGATAGGTAGAAATTCATTTTTTTTCCTACCGGGTTCTGTGGCTGTGGCTTGGTGGGGAGGTCACGTGATTGAGTGGCAGTGGGCGTGAGTGACATCAAGTTGGACATGCCCACTCAGTCACATGACCCTCCCCCACCAAGCCACGCCCACAGAACCAATAGGGAAAAAAATTGAATACCACCATTGGATTGGTTGCTGTAGGGGTAAAAGGGGAGTTTCCCATTCTCCTCCCTTTTTTTTTCTTCTCTGTGGTCTGTATCCTATTTGGATTTACCTCAAAATGTTTCTGTCTTCCTGACCACCTTGTTTATTGTAAATATGTTAAATGTATTCATTCACATAAAACTATAAATTTACCTCAGTGTCTCTGATTTGATTTGGAAACTTGCTGCATAATTCCCTGACAGAGGACTAATCCTATTACTTCCAGAAAATTAATCCATTTGCAGTAGATGTCATTTGCTGGAAACATCACCAGGAGGGAGTTAACAGAGTTGATGCATGATGAACTGGAGTTTCTTAAGAAGACTGGATAATGGACCTGCTACATCTAACTGGAAAACCATTTGGAAAATAGAACGACCAAAAGGTTTTAGGATTTGGGGGAATAAGGCACAACTGTTCTCTTAATTGCTCTGAACTAAAATCTTAAGAAAAAGTTTTATTAATAAGAATCAAACAAAGATATTTCATCCCAGACAAATCAGAGACAATGATTCTAGCGATTTATGGTAAATAAGAAGCCATTCTTAATTTGATACAAATTAAACGGAATAGTAGATTGTTAACAAAGTGCTTTGATGATTAACTTTGTAGTTGGTTCACCTGTTAATTATAATGCCTTTATAAAGCATAGATAGATGAACGTCAATTGGTTGTAAATAGAGGTAGATTTTTATAAATGTTGGGCCTGCTTCAGAACGGGAGGAAACTAATATTGCTCCAATATGTTGGTTGTAAATTAATAGAACTGCCTCTCAATTCATAGAATCATAGCACCATGAGGTTGGTTATATCATGGTGACCAGAACTGGACACAATATTCTAGGTCAGCTGTCACTAGGACAGTGTAAAGCAACTCTATCACTGCTTCTTGTCTTGACACTATACCTATGTTTATTGCAGCCTGGGACTGTATTTGGCAGGTACAGCACTATAGAGCACAATATTGGCACAAGTGGTATTTACCATATGGCTTGGGGATACTTGGCCTGCCCTTTTGGAGATTTCCCAGAGGCAGCCACCATTTTCAGTGCACCCACAATTCCTTAACAATAGTCTACAAAGTGTTAAGGTAACAAAACAGAATACTTTGTCCTAGTGACCCAGAAGCAGCCACCGTTTTGCAGACAGGCATGACAAAATGGCAGCTGCTTCCACAAGTCCACCACATGACCCAAGCATGAATCCCAAGCAGAGGTGGTATTCAGCAGGTTCTGACCAGTTCTGGAGAACCGGTAGTGGAAATTTAGAGTAGGTTGGAGAACTGGCAAATATGATCACGGACTGTAGATTTTACAGTATCCTTCCCCTGCCACGTCCACCAAGACCGGCCCACAGAACTGGTAGTAAAAAAATGTGAATCCCACCACTGATCCCAAGCACATTCAAAATAACAGCTGCTTCCATGACACAGTCATGAAGCCAACAAATGCGTGTCTTGCCTTCCTTCACCAACATGAGGTTGAGAGATCTTCGAAAGGTATGGAGAAGGATGATGATGCCTGGTGGGTTGGGAGTCAGGCCTAACAACTGCAGGGACCAAGTGGGAACAGGAAAATGCCTGTGGGGACCCAAAAGGTGGGGTAGTGGAGGCTAGGCGTCCAAGAGATTCCCACAACCCTGAGGTAGTCACTGTTCTGCTTAATGGCTTGAACATTTGTTTAACATCTTCCTCAGGGAGAGAAGGGGATAGGTAGTTAAGCAAAGTAATCTCACTTAACAACCACTGCAAAATGCAACCGTAACTGACAGGCCTCATTACAGTTGTATCTAGAGGACTATTTCTATGATGACTGGGGAATTCTGGGGGACAAAGTATGGAGGACACCAAGGTAGGAGACAGAAATTCCACGTGTGGGAATTCCATAATCAATATACAAAAAACACAACCCAAAAGCCTTTTTGAGGAATTCCACTACTTTTCCAAAAATGAAATTGCTGCTGATAACGAGAAACAGGTTAGCCATTTTCCATTTTCCTTTTTCTCTCCACTTACAAATCTAATTCTGAGATATGTTTTCACCTACACTCAGGAAATTCAAAGGGTTTCTCTCCTGTGTAAGTCCTCTGATGGTTCACCAGGAAAGGATTCTGACTGAAATTTTTCCAATAGTCAGAACATTAAATTGGTTTCTCTCCTGTATGAGTCCTCTGATGGTTCACCAGGTGAGAATTCTGACTGAAACATTTCCTACACACAGGACATTCAAAGGGCTTTTCTCCTGTGTGAGTCCTCTGATGTCTTACCAGGCTGGAATTCTGACTGAAACTTTTCCCGCAAACAGGACATTCAAAGGGTTTCTCTCCTGTGTGAATCCTCTGATGGCTCACCAGGCTGTAATTCTCACTGAAACCTTTCCCACAAACAGGACATTCAAAGGGTTTCTCTCCTGTGTGAGTCCTCTGATTGATGGTTCACCAGGTGAGAATTCTGACTGAAACATTTCCTACACACAGGACATTCAAAGGGCTTTTCTCCTCTGTGAGTCCTCTGATGGCACACCAGGCTGGAATTCTCACTGAAACTTTTCCACAAACAGGCCATTCAAATGGTTTCTCTCTTGTGTGAGTCCTCTGATGCCTTACCAGGCTGGAATTCTCACTTAAACTTTTCCTGCAAACAGGACATTCAAATGGTTTCTCTCTTGTGTGAGTCCTCTGATGTCTTACCAGGCTGGAATTCCGAATGAAACTTTTCCTGCAAACAGGACATTCAAAGGGTTTCTCTCCAGTGTGAGTCCTCTGATGGTTCACCAGGTGAGAATTCTGACTGAAACATTTCCTACACACAGGACATTCAAAGGGCTTTTCTCCTCTGTGAGTCCTCTGATGGCACACCAGGCTGGAATTCTCACTGAAACCTTTCCCACAAACAGGACATTCAAAGGGTTTCTCTCTTGTGGGAGTCCTCTGATGCCTTACCAGGCTGGAATTCTCACTGAAACTTTTCCTGCAAACAGGACATTCAAATGGTTTCTCTCTTGTGTGAGTCCTCTGATGTCTTACCAGGCTGGAATTCTGAATGAAACTTTTCCTGCAAACAGGACATTCAAAGGGTTTCTCTCCTGTGTGAGTCCTCTGATGCCTTACCAGGCTGGAATTCTCACTGAAACTTTTCCTGCAAACAGGACATTCAAATGGTTTCTCTCTTGTGTGAGTCCTCTGATGTCTTACCAGGCTGGAATTCTGAATGAAACTTTTCCTGCAAACAGGACATTCAAAGGGTTTCTCTCCTGTGTGAGTCCTCTGATGTCTTACCAGGCTGGAATTCTGACTGAAACTTTTCCTGCAAATAGGACATTCAAAGGGTTTCTGTCCTGTGTAAATCCCTTGGTGTTTCACTAACTCAGAATTCTGACTGAAACTTTTCCTACAAAGAGGACATTCAAAGGGTTTCTCTCCTGTGTGAATCCTCCTGTTTCTCTCCTGAATCCTCTGATGACTCACCAGGCTTGAATTCTGACTCAAACGTTTCCTGCAATAAGGACATTCAAAGGGTTTCTCTCCTGTGTCAGACCTCTGATGGCGCACCAAGTTGGAATTCTTACTGAAACCTTTCCCACAATCAGGACATTCAAAGGGTTTCTCTCCTGTGTGAGTCCTCTGATGTCTTACCAGGTTGGAATTCTGGTGAAACCTTTCCCACATACAGGACATTCAAAGGGTTTCTCTCCTGTGTGTATCCTCTGATGACTCACCAGGCTTGAATTCTTACTGAAACCTTTCCCACAAACAGGACATTCAAAGGGTTTCTCTCCTGTGTGAGTCCTCTGATGGTTCACCAGGTTGGAATTCTTACTGAAACCTTTCCCACATACCTGTATTCAAAGGGTTTCTCTCCTGTGTGTATCCTCTGATGACTCACCAGGCTTGAATTCTTACTGAAACCTTTCCCACAAACAGGACATTCAAAGGGTTTCTCTCCTGTGTGAGTCCTCTGATGACTCACCAGGCTTGAATTCTTACTGAAACCTTTCCCACAAACAGGACATTCAAAGGGTTTCTCTCCTGTGTGAGTCCTCAGATGTATCACCAAGCTGTCATTTTTCTTAAAGGATTTACCACATTGGAAGCACTTGTAGGGCATCGCTTCTGGGTGGGTTCTTCAATCAAAAGGGATCTGTTCTGACAAAAGCTTTGGCCACATTCAGATAATTTGTATCTAATTTTCTCCAGATTAGATTTTCCCCTGCATAATCATTTGAGATTTGAAGTCTGCATCTTCCATGATAGGCACACCTATTGAGCTTTTCCACTACTGATATTCTTGAGAAGGTCAACAATATGTGTGCTCCCTTGTTTAGTGGTGCTTTGATTTAAGCCCATTTCTTCCCCCAGGGCAATGCAAGGATTACTGTCTGTCCTATGTACCCATCCAATTAATCTTTTCCTCCCCACTCACTTCCAGATATTTTCCTCTTTTTCTGAATGGAAAAATAATCTTTCTTGACCTATTTGTGTATTGTGTCCTTGAGTTCCACATACTCTACTTTTTGCAGCACGAAATCTCGTATTGATTTTCTTTCCTTTGTTTCTCAACTGCTGTGGAAGGAGAAGAATTGTGTGGTTTTTCTGATGGAAATGGAGAATATTTTTATATCTGCCTCAATCTGCTTTGCTTTTCAATATTGCTTGTTATTCTCAGTTGTCCAGTGTGGTCTTCTGGCATCATCTTTGTCTGTAAGATTCAAATGAAAATGTGACTTTTATTGTTTATAAAAGGGTTGCAGAAGATGTGAAAAAGTGTACATTACAATGAAAAAGCAAACATGCCAATATGCTAGAATAATCACTTACATTAATTATGATATTTACTACTGAGTTCCAGTTCAAATATCCATTCAATCATTAAATTCACTTGTTGACTTAGGTCAATCACAAATTTTCAGACCTGCAAAGGGTTCAAATACACTTATGTGAAGAAGAAAGTACACCCTCGACCTGTATGATTTGATGTATCACGACATAGTAAAAATAATCTCTTCCTTAGCAGTTTAAAAATAGGTAAATATAATGTCAGATGAGCAGCAACAGATGATATTTTATACCCATGTCATTCTTTTTTTACAAAAACAAAAACACCCTTACTTCTTCCATAGGTATGAAGAGGCAAAGTAGCAACCAGTGCTGCTGATCAAATGCACTTGATCAATTGATCATCAACAATTGTGACTATATCTATAAAAGCCAAAGTTGTAGGAGTTTCCTGGTCTCCAGCATTGAGGTGTGAATTAGATGCCAAAGAGTAAAGACATCAGCAGGGATCTTAGAGAAGCCATTGTTGCTGCCCATCAATCTGGGAAGGGTTATATTTTCCAAACTATTTCAACTCCATCATTCTACGTTCCACGTTCACAAGTGGAAAACATTCAAGACACTTGCCAATCTTCTCAGGAGTGGCAGTGCCAGCAAATTCACCCCAGGTTCAGGATGTTCAATGCTCAGAGTAATTACAAAAAATCCAAACATTACATCTCAGAATCAACAGGCCTCATTTAGCACGTTAAGTGTTAATGTTCATGACAATCAGAAAAAGACTGAACAAGTATGGTTCATTTGGAACGGTTGCCAGGAGAAAGCCTCTGATTTCTAAAAAGGACATGGCAGCAACACTTTGATTTGCACATTTGCATCTGAACTAATCACAAGACTTCTGAAACACTGTCCTTTGGATGAGACCAAAGTCCAGGTGTTTGGCCATAAAGCAGAGTGCCATTTTGATGAAAATCAAACCAAAAGATATCAATACAAAGATCTCATAGCAACCATAGCAACCATCAAGCAGAGTGATGAAGGGGTGATGATTTGGAGTTGTTTTGCAGCCACAGGGCGTAGCTACTTCAAACTTGGCAAATTTAAGACTTGTGGACTTCAACTCCCAGAATTCCTGAGCTAACATGACTTGAGGAGGAATTCTGGGAGTTGAAGTCCACAAATCTTAAAGCTGTCAAGTTTGAAGACCCCTGCTCTGTACTATAGTATCCAGAATCACAATAGATCTGGAAGGGACCCTAAATGTCTTCTACTACAACCCTCTGCTCAAGCAGGAGATTCTATATTATTTCAGACAAGTGACTATCCAGTGTCTTCTTCAAAACGTCCAGTGATAAAGCACCCACAGGGCCTGAAGGCCAACTGTTCTACAGGTTCATGTCCTGTTAGGAAGTTTCTCCTTAATTCCAGGTTCCTTCTTTCCTTGATTAGTTTCCATCCATTGTGTCTTGCCCTGCCTTCAGGTGCTTTGGAAAATAAGTTCACCCGCCTCCTTTGTGGCACTTTCTCAAATACTGGACTACTGCTATCATGTCCCCCCTAGTCCTTCTTTTCTGTAAACTAGCAAAACCCAAATCCTACAACTGTTCTTCAGGATTTAGTCTCCAGGCCTTTAATCAACTTATTGCTCTTCTTTGTACTTTTCTAAAGTCTCAACATTTTTTTTGTAATTTGATGACCAAAACTGGATGCAGTATTCTAGATATGGACTTACTAAGGCTTTATAAAGCGGTGCTAATACTTCACGTGATTTTGATTCTAGAGTCAAACGTGAGACCACCTGTCCAATTAGCAGTTTCTCACACATGGCTTCTCTGTTTTGCCTTTCTTTTTGCAAAATACATCAAGATGTAATATGTTCATATGTTGTTGATCATCTGAGGGTATAATTACCTACATCCCAAAAAGTTCTCCATAGTTGTTTTTTACGAAGTACTAGGTTAAGCACAGTCGAACTTGGTTAGTACACAGATGTGGCACCAATAGGAAATACTGTGCTTGTTGGTTAGACATGGAAATAATAATAATAAAAAAATCTCAGAAGAGAGCAGGGGAAGATCAGTCTGATATTTCTGCCAAGAAAAAAGCTGGTCGATAAGAGAATAACCGAGTTGAAAGGGACCTTGGAGGTCTTCTAATCCAATCCCTGCTCAGGCAGGAGACTTTATATCATTCCTGATTAATTGCTGTCCCGTCTCCTCTTTAAACCCTTCAATGATGAAGAACTCACAACTTTTGGGGGAAAGCTCTTCCCAAGGAATTAAGCTTAATTTGAAGGAGGATTTTTAAAATCTTCCCACCAGCAGAAAATTGCGGCCACCACTGTTAAAGCTTGGAGCACCAGAGGACTCAAAATCTGGGGAGGGAAGAAACACGTAGCAGCAGCTGATATGCTTCAGCCTAGTTGCTTCTCTGCTTCCACATCCCGGAGGAAACCCAACAGCCCTACTTGCTCCCAGCCTCTCCTCCCACCTGACCTCAACTCACCTTTCAGCTGCTGCTTCGACCCTTGGAAGAGCAGAAAAACCACTCTGCACACCACCTTCCTCCCATGAGTGATCCGGAAGAAGCAGCTCCTCTCCTCCCATCCTTTCTAGCTATGCAGTACTCGATGGTTTTAACTCATTGAAGCTCAACCACAGACGACCATTAAGGGCTTTCTAGTCACTGCTAAGTGACTGCCATCTCCTGATAGGACACAAAACAACACGCTTGTCTGTCTCTAACATGTTTGTAAGATGTTTTCACTGATCAAATGCTATCAAATCATTTTTGAGTTCTAGCAATCTATCTTTGCAACTGATCCATGTGCAATAGTGAAATGTGACACTAAAGTAGGTTGTGAAGATTAGCTATGAGCTGAGCCCTCAATGTTTATGAAGTTCTTAGAGAATTTCATAGAGTTGGAAGAGACCAACTCCCCAAGCAGAAGACCCTATTCTGTTCCAGACAAATGGATGTCCAATCTCCTCTTCAAAAACCCCATTGATGGAGCACCCACAACTTCTAGAGGCAAAGCATTTCCACTGATTGTTCTCTGAAAGGAAAATTCTCCTTGATTCTAGGTTGGATGTCTAACAAGTCTTCCTCTTTGTGCTGCTCTGAGGGGCATTGGACAATAGGATTTTTCTGTTTCAGCCCCTCAAATATTGAAAGACTGCTATGATGAAACCCCAGTCATTCTCTCTGTTAGGCTAGATATATCCAGTTCCTGCAGTAGCTCATTGCAGAACTACTTTGGAGTAGAAATGAAGAAATTACAAGAAAGAGGGTATTTTCTAAGTCAAAAGAAGAAAATAGAACAATTGTTAAAAATATATGGAAAGTTGTTAAAGTGTGCAAACTGCCATGACACTAGATCAGGCTTGTCCAACCTGCGGCCCATGGGCCGCATGCAGCCCAGGTCGCCTCGCAATGCGGCCCAACGCCCACCCCAACCTTCGAGAAAGATCCAGCGAGGAGGAGGAGAGGCAGGCGCGAGGTGGGGCAGGGCGAGGCGAGCAACATAAAAAGCGGGAAGCCACAGCCCAAAAGTCCCGCCCCGCCACCTTTTGTTGCTGCTGCCGCCGCCACCACTGCTTCTGCCGCTGCCGTTTCTGCCCCCGCCGCTTCTTCCCCCGCCGCCGCCCACCCCCACCCCGCCGCCGCTGCTGTTTCTGACCCCATCGCGCCCCCCCCCCCGCCGCTGCTTCTGTCCCCGCCCCCCACCCCGCCGCCGCCATCGTTTCTGCCCCCACCGCCGCTGCCGCTTCTTCCCCGCCGCCGCCGCTGCCGTTTTGCCCCGCCCCGCCGCGCCGCCGCTTCTTCCCCGCCGCTGCCGCCGCTTCTTCCCCGCCGCTCCCGCCGCCCCCCACCCGATTCTTCCCCAGCCGCCGCTGCCGTTTCTGCCGCCGCCGCCGCCCCCACCCGCCGCCGCCGCTGCCGCTTCTTCCCCACCGCCGCCGCTGCTGTTTCTGCCGCCGCCGCCGCCCGCCCACTCCGCCGCCGCTGCTGCTTCTGCCCCGCCGCCGCTGCCGTTTCTGCCCCCGCCGCCACTGCTGCTTCTGCCCCGCTGCCGCTTCTGCCACCGCCCCGCTGCCACCGCTGCTGCATTTGCAGGAGGAGAGGTAGGCGTGAGGCGGGCGAGCTTTCTTCCCCCCCCCCCCACCCCGCAAAATTTGGCCGGAAAATTAATAAAAATAAATAATTTGCAGGAGAGGTAGGCGCGAGGCGGGCGAGCTTTCTTCCCCCGCAAAATTTGGCCGGAAAATTATAAAATAAAAAATAAATTTTTTAAATAAATCATTAATAATTTTATTTTATTTTATTATTAATTAATTTAATTTAATTTAATTTAATTTAATTTAATTTAATTTAATTTAATTTAATTTAATTTAATTTAATTTAATTTAATTTAATTTAATTTAATTTAATTTAATTTAATTTAATTTAATTTAATAATTTAATTAATTATTTAATTTAATTATGTGCGGCCCAAACCAAATTTTCATCTTCTAATGTGGCCCAGGGAAGGTGAAAGGTTGGACACCCCTGCACTAGATTGTCAAACCATCAAAAATGGAACAATTTGTAATCCGGAACTCCATCAAGCAGTCCTAGGAGGTCTGTGATGCAGTATTTATCACATACTGTGGCCAGATATTACCGATTCAGTCAACATTTTAAACCATAGCACATTACAACCTACAAAAAGCACTGGTTAGGATTTCCGGTTTGTCAGCTTTGCGAGCGGTAGGGATTCGCGAAGCTGCGCGATCCCTGCCGCGCTAGCCGCTTTTGGGGCTCCGATCCGAAAGGGTGCGGAGCAAGGCTGCCCTGCAGGGGCAGCTGAAGGTAGGGGGGATCCGGAAAAGGGTTTGGGGGTGTTGCAGACCCCCTCCCTGGCCGGCAGAACCTCCTTTTACCAAGACGGTGCAGCGGCGGTTCGTAATGGCCGCCACAAAGAAGCCGGCAGCTGGGCAAGTATGCGCAGGAGGAAGAGGAGAAAGTTTTTAAAAGTGAAAGTCTTCTTGGTCGATCCAGGACTCTGAGATATATTTAATTTAATTCCTGGAAGTGATGGCTTTTTGGATGATTCTTTCCACAAGAGAAAGTAAGCGGCAATTCTAAGGTGCTGAAAGGAAAGTTTACTCTCCCTCCCGATGGAATTAACAAACGGATATTGAGAAACCTGTTTTTTTTTCAGGTAAAACTAGCTTTATGGGATAAGTCGGAAGGGAGAGGACAAAAAATATATTTATCTGGTTGGATTTTGTTGGAGGAGATGCCTTAAGGATTTGGAGACAGAAATAAAATTTTAATAAGGCTTTAAAACACAGATTTGGATTTTCTTTTTTCCTTTGTCTGATAGTACCCCTGGAAGAGAAAGTGGAAATTTTGGCTTGGCTTGGATTGATTGAGGATTGTGGACTTTGGGATTGTCTTACTTTTCTTTTGGAATATTTTGGTTGGAGTAAGAAGAAAGAGGGGAAAAAGACAAGAAAAGATTTATAATGGCTTTCTCCCTTGAGGAACTGAGGGATGAATATGAGCAAACAAAAGCAGCCTGTAAAGATGGTATGGAAAAAGCTTTTTTATTTTTAGAAATGGCGCTGGTTAACTATGAACAGACAATGCGACAGATGGAACAACAGCAAGAAGAAGACACCATCTTTAATGAATCCCAAAATTTATCTAAGGAAGAAGGAAGGAAGAAAGCGAGGAAAATGAAGGACTTAAGATCTAAAAAAACATTTAAGAAAGAGAAAAATATGATGCAAAATAAATACAATGATAGCAAACAAGAGAAAAAGGGAATACAACAGAGAAGGGATGCCAGCAAGACAGAGGTTAGAAGAAGGGGGGTAGGAAGATCTGGTGGGGGAAGAAAGAAAGGGGAAAGGCGGAGAAAAGCCACAAAGTTTTAAAATTGGATGGGAAAAGAGGAATCTTTTTCAGGGATAAAGGGTAAAGTATAAATTTTCTTTAAAAAGATTTTGCAAGGTACATAAGACGGTATTGTAATATTTGTATTAGAAATAGAAAATTAGAATGGCTTAAGAGTTAATAAGAAATTAAAATGTTGAAATGTTTAATAATGATTGATTTTTAAAATGTAATAAAATATTGAAGGGAAAGGCAATGAGAATGCTATAAGATTTATTATTTAGATTTATTATTTAACTACGTATTTAGGAGGATACTATGTATTTAAACATTTCCGATTTATTACTCTGTTTTTATTGTTATTAAAAGTAAAAATTAATAGATAGAATGTACCAAGCAGAATCAGATTGGATATTAGGTGTCATTTTAAATGTTAATCTAATATTTAGGGAGAGGCTAGAAAGGCATCATACTCTGATTAGAGATTTCAGGAGAAATTCTTTTTTTTTTTCATTATAAGGAATGAGATAGAGGGATAATAAAGGATGGGCAAAAGATACAAATATAATGATTTAAATTAAGATGGATTGAATAAGATAGAATTATGAAGAGTGAAATGTGTGGAGAAGTATATATAGAAGATACAGAATGGTAAACAAAATAGGTAATGATTTCTAAGACGAGCATGAATATAATGAAAGCCCATATAAAGAGAGGTACCGGGGGCCAAGTTACTTTACTAAAAGATTTTTTATATGTTTGTTTGTGTCTGTTTATGTTTTTGAGAAGTATTGGTGAAACCTTTTAGAAACACAGAAAGAAAATGACGATAATCAAGTCAGAAAGAAATAGAGGACAAGAGATGTTTTTATGCTCATTTAGAAATGGTTTAAAATAGAATTGTATTGTATAAGATAAGGTTTTATCTGACTTGTAAAATTTATAATGGAAAAAGGTTCAAATATGTAATGGTTGATGATGATTTGTTTGTTTTTGAAATTAATAAAACTTGTTTAAAAAAAAAAACCTACAAAAAGCACTGGTTGGGAATTAAAAGGATATTGAAAGGAACCATGGATTTTTAGGATTGCATTTACCACCAACAAGTGAACTGGAATTGAAATGCTTTGTAGATAGTATTTGGGCTGATGACGTACAAGATAAAAAGTCAATGTCAGGATTTGCAAACATGCTAACTAGTTGAAAATCTAGAAAATAGACTTCAGATGCCATTTCCACAGCTGCAGCCCAATTCATAGCATTATAAGAATTGTGTTCAGAGATGATGTGGTCTATCTGGTTAGTAAACGATTTGAATATTGAAATGAAAAGAGTTATACCAATATTTGAAGATAACACAATATGTATACAAATGGCAACCGATGCGAGTAATAATCAGAAAGAAGCATGTTGACATAAAATAATGTAATGTCAGGGAGGCAAAAAAGAAAATGCAATAGACATAATTTATTGTCCACCGGAAAATAATTTATTTATTTACTTGATTTGATTTTTCAATTGCTTACAAAATAATAGGTATAAGTATAAACATGAGTAAGAATACAGAAAACAAGTACAATTAAATGGGGACAATAGGACAGGGATGGAAGGCATGATGGTGCACTTATGCACGCCCCATACAGACCTCTTAGGAATGGGGTGAGGTCAATAACGGATAGTGGACCTCATGACAAAACCATTAAGTATACAAAAAAGACAAAGATCTTGTATAACGAGTTGATTTCAATGCTGTCCAGCTATAAATTGGAGGGGTGTTAAGATATTAAATGTAGTAGCTGGAAGAGTAAAATTGTAGAATGGGCAAGAACAGGCAGTTCTAAGTCGATTGGTTGGAGAGTGCTTGGTCCTGCATGAGGCAATCTATGCTATGACTGGTTGCTGTAGGTGTAAAGGGGGAGTTTCACATATTTCCTGCTTATTTCCTTCTGTGTACTCTGTATCCTAACTGGATTTACCTCATCTTGTTTGCTGTAAATATGTCAAATGTATTCATTTATATAAATTTACCTCAGTGTCTCTGATTTAATTTGGAAACTTGCTGCATAATTCCCTGAAAGAGAACTGTCTTCATTACACCCACACAAAAAAGCCACTTGCAGTAGATGTCATTTGCTGGAAACATCACCAGGAGGGAGATAATTGTTGTTATTTGTAGCTGGTACATTAGCCAGAAAGATGTAAAGCAGTGATCCCCAACCTTTCTTATGCCGTGGCCCGGTATCCCCAACCTTTTTTATGGCGCGGCCCGGTACCGGCATTAGCTGGGCGCCGCCACCTTTTTTTGATGAAAAAGTGCTTCCGGTGAGCTTTCTACCCGGAAAAGCTCACCGGAAGCACTTTTTCATCAAAAAAAGATGGCGGCGCCCAGCAAACCAGCGGCCCGGTAGGACTTGTTCCACAGACCGGTACCGGTCCGTGGACCGGTGGTTGGGGACCCCTGATGTAAAGGATCGTGGTAAGAAAAAAAACATTTCTGCTCTGGGAGGTCCCTGTCCTCTGGGACTCATGGAGGAGTTTGGGATTATGAGAACACACACATGAATGGCTTTGTGAGCCTGAGCTCTTTCCAAGAAGCTCCCACAGGGAGCACAGTCGCTTTTTAAAAGACCCCTCAACATGGTTTGGAAACTGCAGGTTTGGAGAAGGCTGAAGCGGATGTGGCTCCTCCTACAGATTTGGAATTAATAGACTCGATTCATGATGAACTGAACTTTCGTAAGAAGACTGGAGAATGGACCTAACCATGTCTAACTGGAAAACAATTTGGAAAATGGATAGACCAAGAGGTTTTAGGATTTGGGGGAATAAGACACAACTGTTCTCTTCATTGCTCTCAACTTAAGAAAAACTTTTTTTTATTATTTTTTTAAAACAAGTTTTATTAAAAATTCCAACAACAAACAAATCATTACATATTTAAATCTTTTCCTGTCTTTCTACAAAAATTTCCCCAATATTCTCATAAAACACAAACAAACACAAACAAACATAAAAAAATCTTTTAGTAAAGTACCTTGGCCCCAGTTACCTCTCTTTGCATGGGCAGCGCATATCACTCTTCACAATTCTATCTTATTTAATCCATCTTAATTAAATCATTAAATTTATATATTTTGCCCATTCATTATCCCTCTATCTCTTCTTATAATAAAAAGAATTTCTCCTGAAATCACTAATCAGAGTATGATGCCTTTCTATCCTCCCCCTAAGTTAGTAAAATTAACATTCAACATAACAAATACCCAATTCGGTTCTGCTTGGTACATTCTATCCACCAAAAATGTTTAAATACATTGTATCCTCCTTTCCTTCAATATTTTATTACATTTTAAAAATCAGTCATTATTAAAAACTTCAACATTTTAATTTCTTATTAATTCTTAAACCATTCTAATTTACTATTTCAAATATAAATGTTACAATACCATGTTCTGTACCTAGCAGAATCTTTCTTACAGAAGTTTATATTTCATCCTTTGTCCCTAAAAAAAATTCCTCTTCTCCCATCCAATTTTAAAACTTTGAGGCTTTTCTCCGCCTTTCCCCTTTCTTCCTTCCCCCACCAAATCTTCCAACCCCCCTTCTTCTTCTAACCTCTGCCTTGCTGGGATCCCTTCTCTGTTGTGTTCCCTTTTTCTCTTGTTTGCTATCATTATATTTACTTTGCATCATATTTTTCTCTTTCTCAAATGTTTTTTTAGATCTTAAGTCCTTCATTTTCCTTGCTCTCTTCCTTCCTTCTTCCTTAGATAAGTTTTGGGATTCGATAAAGATGGCGTCTTCGTCTTTTCCTTGTTGTTGTTCTTCTGGAACAACTTCTGTTTCCATCTGTTCCATTGTCTGTTGGTAATTGACCAGCGCCATTTCTAGAAATAGAAAAGCTTTTTCCATACCATCTTTGCAGGCTGCTTTTGTTTGCTCATATTCATCCCTCAGGTCTTCAAAAGGGAAAGCCATTATAAATAAATCTTTTCTTTTCTTTATTCCTCTTTCTTCTTACACCAACCAAATATTCCGAGAGAAAGGTAAAACAATCCCAAAATCCACAATCCTCAATAAATCCAAGCAAGCCAAAATTCCCCCTTCCTCTTCCAGGGGTGGTATCAAACAAATAAAAAAAAAGAGTCCAAATCTATATTTTAAAGCCTTATTAAAATTATATTTCTGTCCTCAAATCTTCAAGGCATCTCCTCCAACAAGATCCAAATTTATATATTTTCTTTATCCTCTCCCTTCTGGCTTAATTCCGTCGGGAGGGAGAGTAAACTTTCCTTTCAGCATCTCAAAATAGCCGCTTTTTTTCTCTTGTGGAAAAAATCATCAAAAAACCATCTTTTCCAGGAATTAAATTAGATAAATCTCACAGCCCTGGGTCGACCAAGAAGAACTTTCACTTTCAATAACTTTCTCTTCTTCCTCCTGCGCATACTTGCCCGGCTGCCGACTTCTTTGTGGCGGCCATTACGGACCGCCGCTGCACCATCCTGGTAAAAGGGGGTTCAGCCGGCCAGGGAGGGGGTCTGCAACACCCCCAGACCCTTCCTCCGGATCCCCCTTACCTTCAGCTACCCCTGCAGGGCAGCCTTGCTCCGCACCCGTCCGGGTCGGAGCCCCAAAACGGCTAGCGCGGCAGGGATCGCGCAGCTTCGCGAATCCCTACCGCTCGCGAAGCCGACAAACCGGAATAAGACACAACTTTTGTCTTCATTGGTCTCAACTTAAATTTTAAGAAAAACTTTTATTAATAAGAATCAAACAAAGGTATTTCATCCCGGACAAATCAGAGAGAATGATTCTAGTGATTTATGGTAAATAAGCCATTCTAAATTTGATACAAATTAAACGGAATAGTAGATTGTTAACAAGGTGCTTTGATGTTTAACTTGGTTGTTGGTTCACCTGTTAATTACAACGCCTTTATAGATCATAGATTAATGTCGAATTGGTTGTCAACAGAGGTAGAATTTTATAAATTTTGGGCCTGCTTCAGAAGGGGAGGAAACTAATGTTGCTTTAATATACTTATGAATATTCTAGTGGGGGGATAATAAAAGTAAATCTGTTTTTCTCTTTTTTAATTTTTCCTTTTTATATGTTTTTTCTATTATTGTTTTGATTTTGAAAAAAATTCTTTTTGTTTTTGGAGTTTGAACTGTATATTAATATTTTGAATAAAATAACCTTTTGAAAAAAATCCCTTTACCACAAGTACGTTTATGGTGCTACTGTGGACCTATTTTCGAAACTACCTCTAAATTTATAGAATCATAGCAAGATGGGATTGGTTGTATCATGGTGACCAGAACTGGACACAATATTCTAGATCTGCTGTCACCAGTACAGTGTAATGCAACTCTTATCACTGATTCTTGTCTTGACACTATGCCTCTCTTGATGCAGCCTGGGACTACGTTGGCTTTTTTCGGCAGGGGCAGCGCTATATAGCACAAAACTGGCACAAGTGGTACTTAGCATTTGGCCCAGGTATACTTGGCCTGCCCTTTTGGAGATTTCTCAGAGGCAGCCATCATTTTCAGTGCACCCACAATTCCTTTACACAGTCTACAAACAGTCTACTGTAAACTGAATACTTTGTCCTAGTGACAATGACCCAGAAGCATCCACCATTTTGATACAGAGGCAGGCATGACAAAATGGCAGCTACTTCCACAAGTCTGCCACATGACCAGGCATGAATCCCAGGCACACTCAAAATAACAACTGCTTCCATGACAGAGTCATGAAGTCCACAAATGCGTTCTTGCTTTCCTTCACCAACATGAGGTTCAGAGTTCTTTGAAAATCTAGAAAATAGACTTCAGATGCCATTTCCACAGCTGCAGCCCAATTCATAGCATTATAAGAATTGTGTTCAGAGATGATGTGGTATATCTGGTTAGTAAACGATTTGAATATTGAAATGAAAAGACTTATACCAATATTTGAAGATAACACAATATGTATACAAATGGCAACCGATGCGAGTAATAATCAGAAAGAAGCATGTTGACATAAAATAATGTAATGTCAGGGAGGCAAAAAAGAAAATGCAATAGACATAATTTATTGTCCACCGGAAAATAATTTATTTATTTACTTGATTTGATTTGTCAATTGCTTACAAAATAATAGGTATAAGTATAAACATGAGTAAGAATACAGAAAACAAGTACAATTAAATGGGGACAATAGGACAGGGATGGGAGGCATGATGGTGCACTTATGCATGCCCCTTACAGACCTCTTAGGAATGGGGTGAGGAGGGAAGGCGGAGCCATGTCGCTCCGAGATCGCAGCTGATATCTTCGCCCCTGGTCGGTCCCAACGGACCTAAACCGTCCCGTAGAGACGGTGATAGCAAGGGGTGCATTCTGTTGATCCCAGGGACCTTGCAAAGTCCCTGGTTGATCCAGGAGAAGCCCCTTTACTATCGGCGGAGAGGCAGCCATTAAGCTGCTGAAGTTGGGACAGCTCCGGAAGGGACAGAAATCGGCTGGTGAGGACTTTTTTTTTTTTTAATATTTGGGACTTAAGGACACTCTAGATGAGAAGAAATCTGTAAGATTCTTGACAAAACTTGACAAAATTGACTTAGCGGCGATTTTCTAAAGAGAAATGTCAAAGTAAGGCTTGGCTTTTACTTTTACTTTTTTTTTCTTTATTGAATCTCTATTGCGATCTAGTAATTGTAACTAGACTGGTTTTTTCTCTTATATTTATCTACTCTTTTTTCTCCTTTTTGACTGTTTATATTTTTAGAACAGAGGCTCCCTTTAGTAATTTTATATATACACTCACAGACGCACACTATACAGAAGCCTGATGATATATTCTATTAGACCTTTTATGGGAAAGAAGGGGGAGTGGATTAAAGAAACTAGAGGCTTGAAAATACTTTATTTGAAGCTGAGAGGATTGTGAAAAATTCTTTCTCAAGGACACTGTAATTTGATAAGATAGAGGGAAGTATACTGGAGAATGTTTTTACAGGTGTTCTTTGGGACTTCTATTATCAATTGAATATTTGAAGTTTGGCTTTGAAATTTGTGGAGAAGCCATAATAAGAGCCTTGGATAATTAAATAAAACGCAGTGTGCTCCTTTTTTAAAATTCTCTCTTAGCTGTCTTATCCCTCCCCTGCAATCCCACAGCATCTTGTAATATTTGTATATTTATTTTTTATTTTATTTTATTTCTATTTATTTTTATTTTTTTAAAGGGAAAGCCTTAGAATATTTTTTTCTTTTTCTCATTGGGACTTTTGCCTCTTCCATTTCCATTTTTGATTCACTTTTATGGCTATTTTTTATTTTTTGAGACCTTTCAATTGGATTACGGTGTGAAGAACCTGAAGAACCTCCTCTTTTTTATTTTTTTATTTTTTTTATTTTCAATTTTGGGCTTTTAATTTTTTACTGGTCTTTTTTTATGTTTTCTTTTTTCCCAACTGGATTATAATTGGCTACTCTACTAACTGGATTAAGAGAGCTTGAAGACCCTGAGCTACCCAAATGAGTAAGAAAATCTTACCTTCTGGCATTTCAACTTCTGCTCCTGCCTCCCCATCAACTGGAGGACGACTTTTAACAATGGCAAAGCAAGATAAAGCACAAGTGGATTTAACGATAGTTATGCAAGGAATTCAAGAACTTAAAACGAGTATTGAGCAAAGAACGGAGAGTATTGAACAAAGAATCGGGAAGACTGATGAAAAAATTGAAAATATTCAACAAATGATGGTGAAATATGATGAGAGACTCCAAAAAATTGAAGAGAAAGATAAACAAAGAGACGAGACAATTGGAAACATCGATAGTAGATTAACAATGGTTGAACAAGACAAAAGTGGGATATTGAAGTGGGAGATGGACAGGTCAGAATTTTATCTCAGATTTCAAAATATAGAGGAAGAAAAAGGACAAGACTTGGCTGCAGTAATGATAGAAATATTGGCTGGAGCTCTGGGAATAACAGAGGAAAAGATGATGGATGGAGTAGATGAGATATACCGAGTCTTCACAAGATATGCGATGAGGAACAATCTACCAAGAGAGGTTCATGTCAGATTTACCAAAAAAACTATTAAAACACAAATATTACAAGTGGCAAGAGAGAAGGCGTTGAAATATAAAGACAAAGAGATTGTGGTCTTAAAACAAGTACCCAGAAAAGTTAGAGAGATGAGAAGAGAATATCGATTCCTGACTAAAATGCTATTGAAAAAAGAGGTGAATTACAGATGGCTGATTCCAGAAGGATTAATGTTTACATGGCAAGAACAGAGACACAGAATTGACTCAATTGAGAAAGCAGAAATATTCTACAATGAATTTTTCGAAAGAAGAGAAATAGAGACAGAGAAAGAGAGCATCTCAACCGAACTTCAAGAGGATCAAATGGGAATGGGAAAAGAAGAAGGTGCAGTAGGTGGACAAGTGGAGACCAAAGAACAACGTGAAGTAAGATCTACGAGAGCTGTTAGACCTAAATACAAAATATAATCATGGAGGGAAAAAAATGATTTCTATACATATAAATGGACTTAATTCAGCTATCAAAAGAAGAATTTTTTTTCATAAATTAGAGAAGTCAAAAATTGGCATAATTTGCTTACAAGAAGTACACATTAAAAAACAACATCAACAATTATTGGTACGACCAAAATTGGGGAAAATTTTTACTTCTCTGACTCATTGTAAGAAAAGAGGAGTGGTCTTGTACATTAAAGAAACTATTCCAGCAAAACTGATTTATACTGATGAAGACGGAAGAGTATTAATGGTTGAAATAGTGGATAATAATATAAAAACACTCCTGGTTGCAATCTATGCCCCGAACGATAAACAAGAAGAATTCTATAAAAAATTACATATGAAAACAATGGGACTGGACTATATTAACATAGTTATGATGAAAGATTTTAATGGAATTGTAGATAATAAACTGGACTATACAGCGACAGCATCAAGACAAAATAGAAAGACTCTCCCTAAATCCTTTTTTAAATGAATTAAATTTAAAAGATATATGGAGAGAAAGAAATGATAAAACTCAACAATATACTTTTTATTCAAATAGACATTTATCATGGTCCAGAATAGATATGATTTGGATCTCAACAGAATTAATATCTAATACTCCAAGAAATAAATATTGAAACAAGTACATGGGCAGACCATAATCCAATGACAATTAAATGGAAAGGACAAAAAAGAAGATCTAGATGGATATTAAATAATACTATTTTAAAGGAAAAAGACTTCACACAATGGATGGAAAAAGAATTGGCCTTCTTTTTTTAGTGAAAATAAAAAAGAAGATACTTCAATACAGAATGTTTGGGACACCATGAAGGCATATGCGAGAGGATTAATAATAGACTATACAAAGAAAAAGAACATTAGGAAGAGGCAAACTATCAAAGCTCTAGAAGATGATTACAAAAAACTGGAAAAAGAACTACAGAAAATGCCACAGAAAAAAGATATTAAACTTAAAATGGACATAATTAAACATAAAATGGGTCAGGTAGAGAAAGAAGAACTGGCACAAAAAATTAGAAGTGCTAAACAGAACTATTTTGAAGATGCAAATAGGCCAGGTAGATGGTTAGCATATAAACTGAGAAAGGAGAAAGAATCAAGGAAAATATTACAGTTAATAGATGATCAAGGTCAAATGTGCTATGGTAATAAGGAGAAAAAGGCAATTATCCGAAACTTTTATGGACAACTATATAAACAGGAGGATCTTGATGAGGAAAAAATTAAACAGCACTTACAAAATGCTAACCTACCTAAGATACCTGAAGAGACTGAAAAAGTGTTAGAAAGTACTATAACAATGATGGAACTAACTGAAGCATTCAACAGACAGAATAATGGAAAAGCACCAGGTCCAGATTGGCTTCCGGCAGAATTTTATAAAACACTACAAGAATTGTTGAGCATTCCACTGCTAGAAGTCATGAACGAAGTTATGTTAAATAAGAAAATACCTAAAACATGGTCAGAAGCTTATATTACACTTATTCCAAAAGAAGGGGCCGATCAATTACAAATTAAGAACTATAGACCTATTTCTTTATTGAATGCAGACTATAAAATCTTCGCTTCAATTTTGGCAGAAAGGCTTAAAAAATACTTAAATAATTTTATTCACTCTGATCAGAATGGATTCTTACCAAAGAGACAAATTAAAGACAACATGAGGGTAATTCTGGACACTTTAGAATATTATGAGGCGCATCCTGAAAAACAAATGGCTTTGATATTTCTAGATGCCCAAAAGGCATTTGATAATGTGAATTGGAGATTTATGTTACTATTACTGGAACAGATGGGCTTTGCCAGAAAATTTATTCAAGCAATAGAAGCCATATACTATAAGCAAACAGCAAAAGTAATGATAGAGGGTGAATTTACAGACTCTATTAATATAAGAAAAGGCACAAGACAAGGATGCCCATTATCACCTCTGCTATTTGTACTGACTTTGGAAGTGTTGAATAGAAATATTAGAGAGGACCAAAATATAAAAGGAATGAAAGTTAAAAAGGAGGAATTTAAATTGCAAGCATTTGCGGATGACCTGGTTTTCATTCTGGAAGATCCTCTAGAGACAGCTTTAAAACTATTGGAAAAGATACAGACGTACGGTGAGATGGCGGGTTTGAAAATAAATAAAGATAAAACAAAGATTCTGACAAAGAACATGTTACTAAGACAAAGAGAAGAACTGGCAGACCTATTGAAAATTCAAGTTACGAACAAGGTTAAATATTTGGGGATACATTTGACGCCAAGATGTACTACATTGAAAGAGAATAACTTAAACAGCAGATAGCATCTGATCTGAAGAAATGGGAAAACCTACAACTGTCATTGATAGGTAGAATTTCAACAATCAAGATGAATATATTACCCAGAATTTTATATTTGTTCAAAACAATACCAATTAAGCTTGGCAAAGATTATTTTGAAGACTTAAATAAAATTGTGTTGAAGTATATATGGCAAGGCAAGAAAGCGAGAATAAAATTAAAACTTTTACAAGATGCTAGAACTAGAGGATTTGGCCTTCCTAATTGGGAGTTGTACTACCAAGCTGCAAATTTGATGTGGGCCAAAGAATGGATAACATTAAGAAAGACTAGATTGTTGACACTAGAAGGACATGATTTATTACTGGGCTGGCATGCTTTTCTGTGGTATAAGGGAACTAAATCGCAGGGCTATTTTAGAAGGCATTATATACGGGAATCTTTATGGTTAAACTGGGAGAAAATTAAGAGACAATGTTATTTGAAAATCCCAGTTTGGTTATCAACTATTGAAGCTTTTTCTTATCCTATAACATACAAGAAGGAACAAACAGTTAGATATGGGGAAATATTGGATGAAAAGGGTGAACTTAAAACGATGCAAAATCTAGAAGAACAAGGTATAAAGATGAATTGGTTTTCATATGCGCAAATACATTCAAGGTATGTTAAAGATTCTAAAACAGAGGGATTCTATGATAAATTGACTGACTTAGATAAGATTTTGACAGGTACTGATGAAAAAGTGATTAAAAAATTATATGGTTATTTACTGGAAATTAAACTAGAGGAAGAACAAGTTAAAGAAACTATGATTGTTTGGGGGAAGAATTTTGGATATGGGATTGATTTAGAGAAATGGCAAAAATTGTGGTCTCAAAATTATAAAATGACAATGTCAACAGCATATAAAGAAAATCTGTATAAGATGTTTTACAGGTGGCATTTCCCCCCCGACAAGAATAGCAAGAATGTTCAAGAATAAATCTGAAAAATGCTGGAAATGTCATCAGATACCTGGCTCATATTACCATATGTGGTGGACTTGTGAGGACACTAGAAAATATTGGACTATAATTCACATATGGCTGGAAAAAATGACAAAGAAACATATAGATTTGAAACCAGAGATTTTTTTATTGGGAATCTTACCTGATACATATAATAAAAATTTGAAGTATTTGATTGTAAATGTATTAACAGCGGCTAGGATTGTATTTGCTAAAAATTGGAAGAATGACAAAATACCATCAGAGGAAGAAATTATTAAGAAAATATTGGAATGTGCTGAAATGAGTAGATTGACATTTGAAATTAGAGAACAAGAGGATAAACAATTTTATGAAGTTTGGGACCTTTTCTATCAATGGTTAGATAATAAAATATAATAATAGAATATTTAGAAACTTAGGAAATAATGAATATATACTTTTCTTTTCTTTTCTTTTTTTGACACTATTTTTATAAAATTTTATTAAGAAAGACTTGGTATAACTTTACGATTTGTTATAAAATAAACTAAGTAAATTATAGTTATCTTGTTAAAGTATAAATTAATAAAATTATAGTCAAATGATTGTTTAATAATGATATCAGGCTATATAATTGTTGATTGATAATATGAGTTATTATTTAATATAACTACAATGGAGACTATGAAATGGATGCACAAAAAAGAGTGGTAAATCAACCGATACACTGTCTGTAAATTTATGAAGGAGGATGATGTTTTTATGTTTTGTTTTATGTGTTTTTGTTCGTTGTCAAAGTCAATAAAACTTTTTTTAAAAAAAAAAAGGAATGGGGTGAGGTGAATAGTGGATAGTGGACCTCATGACAAAATAATTAAGTATTAAAAAAACACAAAGATCTTGTATAACAATTTGATTTCAATGTTGTCCAGCTATAAATTGGAGGGGTGTTAAGATATTAAATGTAGTAGCTGGAACAGTAAAATTGTAGAATGTGCAAGAACAGGCAGTTCTAAGTCGATTGGTTGGAGAGTGCTTGGTCCTGCATGAGGCAATCTATGCTATGACTGGTTGCTGTAGGTGTAAAGGGGGAGTTTCCCATTTTTCCTGCTTTTTTCCTTCTGTGTACTCTGTATCCTAACTGGATTTAACTCAGGATGTTTCTGTGTACCTGACCATCTTGTTTGCTGTAAATATGTTTGTTAGGGATAACATTGTTTTACCCTAACTGTTTTGGGTAAAGATAATAAAATGATGAATCATGGTTTGTCAGATAAAGTGTATGTGACTTTAAGCTAAAGGAATGTAATTAAGGGTGCAGCTGTAAAAATACTATATAAGCAGCAAGGCACTCTCTGGCTCTTACTGGCTGGCTTATTGAAGACTGCATTCTTGCTGGATCGGGGAGGAGAAGAAGTGTTGGATTACTTTGAAGATATTTCTCAACGAGAGAAGATAAGTTTTGGACAGATTTATTATATGTGTACTGACACTGGCTATTCGACACGGACTTTGCAATTAGAGTATCCTCGACAAGACTTGACTGAATTTGGTATATGACTAATGGACTGTTTATAATGACTATGCTATAATTCTTAAATGGAATAAATTATAATTTTGATAGCACAAGCGTATCTGTATTTTTTACTGCGTGTTAACTAGAAAACTTATCTCACACATTTACCTGTCTTCCTATCTGGCTGCTGCACATTCTGTTTAGTTTGTTTTCCTTAACACCCGTTGGGGAATCCAGGCTTAACAATGTTAAATGTATTCATTTATATAAAACTATAAATTTACCTCAGTGTCTCTGATTTGATTTGGAAACTTGCTGCATAATTCCCTGACAGAGAACTGTCTCCATTACACCCAGACAAAAAAAGCCACTTGCAGTAGATGTCATTTGCTGGAAACATCACCGGGAGGGAGATAATTGTTGTTATTTGTAGTTGGTCCATTAGCCAGAAAGATGTAAAGGATCGTGGTAAGAAAAAAAAAATCTGCTCTGGGAGGTCCCTGTCCTCTGGGACTGATGGAGGAATTTGGGATTATGAGAGCACACAAACGAATGGCTTTGTAAGCCTGAGCTCTTCCCAAGAAGCTCCCACGGGGAGCACAGTTGCTTTTTAAAAGACCCCTCAACACGGTTTGGAAACTGCAGGTTTGTTTGGAGAAGGCTGAAGCGGATGTGGCTCCTCCTACAAATTTGGAATTAATTGACTCGATTCATGATGAACTGAACTTTCGTAAGAAGACTGGAGAATGGACCTAACCATGTCTAACTGGAAAACAATTTGGAAAATGGATCGACCAAGAGGTTTTAGGATTTGGAGGAATAAGACACAACTGTTCTCTTCATTGCTCTCAACTTAAATTTTAAGAAAAACTTTTATTAATAAGAATCAAACAAAGGTATTTCATCCCGGACAGAGAGAATGATTCTAGTGATTTATGGTAAATAAGCCATTCTAAATTTGATACAAATTAAACGGAATAGTAGATTGTTAACAAGGTTCTTTGATGTTTAACTTGGTTGTTGGTTCACCTGTTAATTACAATGCCTTTATAGATCATAGATTAATGTTGAATTGGTTGTCAACAGAGGTAGAATTTTATAAATTTTGGGCCTGCTTCAGAAGGGGAGGAAACTAATATTGCTTCAATATACTTATGAATATTCTAGTGGGGAGATAATAAAAGTAAATCTGTTTTTCTCTTTTGTAATTTTTCCTTTTTATATGTTTTTTCTATTATTGTTTTGATTTTGAAAAAAAATCTTTTTGTTTTTGGAGTTTGAACTGTATATTAATATTTTGAATAAAATAACCTTTTGAAAAAAATCCTTTTACCACAAGTACATTTATGGCGCTACTGTGGACCTATTTTCGAAACTACCTCTAAATTTATAGAATCATAGCAAAATGGGATTGGTTGTATCATGGTGACTAGAACTGGACACAATATTCTAGATCTACTGTTACCAGTACAGTGTAATGCAACTCTTATCACTGATTCTTGTCTTGACACTATGCCTCTGTTGATGCAGCCTGGGACTGCATTGGGTTTTTTCGGCAGTGGCAGCGCTATACAGCACAAAACTGGCACAAGTGGTACTTAGCATATGTCCCAGGGATACTTGGCCTGCCCTTTTGGAGATTTCTCAGAGGCAGCCATCATTTTCGGTGCACCCACAATTCCTTTACACAGTCTACAAACAGTCTACTGTAAACTGAATACTTTGTCCTAGTGACAATGACCCAGAAGCAGCCACCATTTTGATACAGAGGCAGGCATGACAAAATGGCAGCTACTTCCACAAGTCTGCCACATGACCAGGCATGAATCCCAGGCACACTCAAATTAACAGCTGCTTCCATGACAGAGTCATGAAGCCCACAAATGTGTTCTTGCTTTCCTTCACCAACATGAGGTTCAGAGTTCTTCGAAAGGTATGGAGAAGGAGGAGGCTGTGATGCCTGGTGGGTTGGGAGTCAGGCCTAACAACTGTAGGGACTGAGTGGGAATAGGAAAATGCCTGTGGGGACCCAAAGGGTGGGGTAGTGGAGGCTAGGCCTCCAAGAGATTCCCACAACCCTGAGGTAGTCACTGTTCTGCTTAATGACTTGAACATTTGTTTAACAGCTTCCTCAGGGAGAGAAGGGGATAGGTAGTTAAGCAAAGTAATCTCACTTAACAACCACTGTAAGATGCAACCGTAACTGACATTATGGTTGTATCTAGAGGAATACTTCTATGGTGACTGGGGAATTCTGGGGCTCAAAATATGGAGGACACCAAGGTAGAAGACAGAAATTCCACGTGTGGGAATTCCATAATCAATATACAAAAAACACCACCCAAAAGCCTTTTTGAGGAATTCCACTACTTTTGCAAAAATGAAATTGCTGCTGATAACGAGAAACAGATTAGCCATTTTCCATTTTCCTTTTTCTCTCCACTTACAAATCTAATTCTGAGATATGTTTTCACCTACACTCCTAATGAGAGATGAGAAATGACATTCAAACTCATCAACTTTCCTCAGTTGGATTTCCATGTGGGCAATAATGAACAATACATGCCAGAAGCATCATCCACAGAAAGATCTGTCTCCTCTGTGAGTCTTCCGGTATATCACCAGGTTCACATTTCTCTTGTGTCGATTCTCTGATGTCTTACCAAGTTGGAATTGTAACAGAAACGTTTCCCACAATCAGGAAATTCAAAGGGTTTCTCTCCTGTGTAAGTCCTCTGAAGGTTCACCAGGAGAGAATTCTGACTGAAATTTTTCAATAGTCAGAACATTAAATTAGTTTCTCCCCTCTATGAGTCCTCTGATGGTTCACCAAAAGAGAATTTTGACTGAGACTTTCCCTCCAAAGAGGATATTCAAAGGACTTTTCTATTGTGTGAGTCCTCTGATGTCTCTCCAGGCTGGAATTCTGAATGAAACTTTTCCCGCAAACAGGACATTCAAAGGGTTTCTCTCCTGGGTGAGTCCTTTGATGTTTCACCATGTTGGAATTCTGACTGAAACTTTTCCCACAAATAGGACATTCAAAGGGTTTCTCTCCTGTGTGAGTCCTCTGATGGCTCACCAGGTTAGAATTCTGACTGAAACTTTTCCCGCAAACAGGACATTCAAAGGGTTTCTCTCCTGTGTGAGTCCTTTGATGTTTCACCAGGTTGGAATTCTGACTGAAACTTTTCCCACAAACAGGACATTTAAAGGGTTTCTCTCCTGTGTGAGCCCTCTGATGGTGCACCAAGTTGGAATTCTTACTGAAACTTTTCCCGCAAACAAGACATTCAAAGGGTTTCTCTCCTGTGTGAGTCCTCTGATGGCTCACCAGGTTAGAATTCTGACTGAAACTTTTCCCACAAACAGGACATTCAAAGGGTTTCTCTCCTGTGTGAGTCCTCTGATGACTCACCAGGTTGGAATTCTGACTGAAACTTTTCCCGCAAACAGGACATTCAAAGGGTGTCTCAACTGTGTGACTCCTCTGATGGCTCACCAGGTCTGAATTCTGACTGAAACTTTTCCTGCAAATAGGACATTCAAAGGGTTTCTCTCCTGTGTGAGTCCTCTGGTGTTTCACCAGGCTGGAATTCTCACTGAAACCTTTCCCACAAACAGGACATTCAAATGGTTTCTCTGTGTGAGTCCTCTGATGTGTTACCAGGTTGGAATTTTGACTGAATCGTTTCCCACAAACAGGACATTCAAAGGGTTTCTCTCCTGTGTGAGTCCTCTGATGGCTCACCAGGTGAGAATTCTGACTGAAACTTTTCCCACAACAGGACATTAAAGGGTTTTCTCCTGGTGATCCTTTGATGTTTCCACCAGGGCTGGTGATCCTGACTGAAACTTTTCCCGCAAACAGGACATTCAAAGGGTGTCTCAACTGTGTGAGTCCTCTGGTGTCTTACCAGGTTAGAATTCTGACTGAAACTTTTCCCGCAAACAGGACATTTAAAGGGTTTCTCTCCTGTGTGAGTCCTTTGATGTTTCACCAGGTTGGAATTCTGACTGAAACTTTTCCCACAAACAGGACATTCAAAGGGTTTTTCTCCTGTGTGAGTCCTCTGATGTCTCACCAGGTGGAATTCTGACTGAAACTTTTCCCACAAACAGGACATTCAAATGGTTTCTCTCCTGTGTGAGTCCTCTGATGTTTCACCAGGTTGGAATTCTGACTGAAACTTTTCCCACAAATAGGACATTCAAAGGGTTTTTCTCCTGTGTGAGTCCTCTGATGTTTCACCAGGTGGAATTCTGACTGAAAACTTTTCCCACAAACAGGACATTTAAAGGGTTTTTCTCCTGTGTGAGTCCTCTGATGCTCACCAGGTGGAATTCTACTGAAACCTTTCCCACAAACAGGACATTCAAAGGGTTTTTCTCCTGTGTGAGTCCTCTGATGCTCACCAGGCTGAATTCTGACTGAAACTTTTCCCACAAACAGGACATTCAAAGGGTTTTCTCCTGTGTGAGTCCTCTGATGGCTCACCAGGACAGAATTGTGACTGAAACTTTTCCAACAAACAGGACATTTAAAGGGTGTGAGTCCTCTATGTGTTACCAGTCTGGAATTCTTACTGAAACGTTTCCCACAAACAGGACATTCAAATGGTTTCTCTGTGTGAGTCCTCTGATGTGTTACCAGGCTGGAATTCTGACTGAAACCTTTCCCATAATCAGGACATTCAAAGGGTTTCTTTCCTGCGTGAGTCCTCAGGTGTCTCACGAGGTGGGAATATCCAATGAAATATTTCTGACAATCCGGACAGTCATATGGCTTCTTCCTGCTGTGAGTCCTCAGATGTATCACCAAGTTGTCATTTTTCTTAAAGGATTTACCACATTGGAAGCACTTGTAGGGCATCTCTTCTGGGTGGGTTCTTCAATCAAAAGGGATCTGTTCTGACAAAAGGTTTTGCCACATTCAGATAATTTGTATCTAATTTTCTCCAGATTAGATTTTCCCCTGCATAATCATTTGCGATTTGAAGTCTGCATCTTCCATGATAGGCACACCTATTGAGCTTTTCCACTACTGATATTCTTGAGAAGGTCAACAATATGTGTGATCCCTTATTTAGTGGTGCTTTGATTTAAGCCCATTTCTTCCCCCAGGGCAATGCAAGGATTACTGTCTGTCCTATGTGCCCATCCAATTAATCTTTTCCTCCCCACTCACTTCCAGATATTTTCCTCTTTTTCTGAATGGAAAAATAATCTTTCTTGACCTATTTGTGTATTGTGTCCTTGAGTTCCACATACTCTACTTTTTGCAGCACGAAATCTTGTATTGATTTTCTTTCCTTTGTTTCTCAACTGCTGTGGAAGGAGAAGAATTGTGTGGTTTTTCTGATGGAAATGGAGAATATTTTTATTTCTTCCTCAATCTGCTTTGCTTTTCAATATTGCTTGTTATTCTCAGTTGTCCAGTGTGGTCTTCTGGCATCATCTTTGTCTGTAAGATTCAAATGAAAATGTGACTTTTATTGTTTATAAAAGGGTTGCAGAAGATGTGAAAAAAGTGTACATTACAATGAAAAAGCAAACATGCCAATATGCTAGAATAATCACTTACATTAATTATGATATTTACTACTGAGTTCCAGTTCAAATATCCATTCAATCATTAAATTCACTTGTTGACTTAAGTCAATCACAAATTCTCAGACCTGCAAAGGGTTATCATCAAATACAGTTACGTGAAGAAGAAAGTACACCCTCGACCTGTATGATTTTATGTATCACGACATAGTAAAAATAATCTCTTCCTTAGCAGTTTAAAAATAGGTAAATATAATGTCAGATGAGCAACAACAGATGATATTTTATACCCATGTCATTCTTTTTTTACAAAAACAAAAACACCCTTACTTCTTCCATAGGTATGAAGAGGCAAAGTAGCAACCAGTGCTGCTGATCAAATGCACTTGATCAATTGATCATCAACAATTGTGACTATATCTATAAAAGCCGAAGTTGTAGGAGTTTCCTGGTCTCCAGCACTGAGGTGTGAATTAGATGCCAAAGAGTAAAGACATCAGCAGGGATCTTAGAGAAGCCATTGTTGCTGCCCATCAATCTGGGAAGGGTTATATTTTCCAAACAATTTAAACTCCATCATTCTACGTTCCACATTCACAAGTGGAAAACATTCAAGACACTTGCCAATCTTCTCAGGAGTGGCAGTGCCAGCAAATTCACCCCAGGTTCAGGATGTGCAATACTCAGAGTAATTACAAAAAATCCAAACATTGCATCTCAGGATCAACAGGCCTCACTTAGCACGTTAAGTGTTAAGGTTCATGACAACACAATTAGAAAAAGACTGAACAAGTATGGTTCGTTTGGAAGGGCTGCCAGGAGAAAGCCTCTGATTTCTAAAAAGGACATGGCAGCAACACTTTGATTTGCACATTTGCATCTGAACTAATCACAAGACTTCTGAAACACTGTCCTTTGGATGAGACCAAAGTGCAGGTGTTTGGCCATAAAGCAGAGTGCCATTTTGATGAAAATCAAACCAAAAGATATCAACACAAAGATCTCATAGCAACCGTCAAGCAGAGTGATGAAGGGGTGATGATTTGGAGTTGTTTTGCAGCCACAGGACGTAGCTACTTCAAACTTTGGCAAATTTAGGACTTGTGGACTTTAACTCCCAGAATTCCTGAGCTAACATGACTTGAGGAAGAATTCTGGGAGTTGAAATCCACAAGTCTTAAAGCAGTCAAGATTGAAGACCCCTGCTCTGTACGATAGTATCCAGAATCAGAATAGATCTGGAAGGGACCCTAAATGTCTTCTACTACAACCCTCTGCTCAAGCAGGAGATTCTAGCTGCGATAATGATAGAAATATTGGCTGAAGCCTTGGAAATGGAAATATAGTTATGATGGAAGATGATGGAATTGTAGACAATAAACTGGACTATACAGCAACAACAACAAAGCAAAACAGAAAGACTCTCCCTAAATCCTTTTTAAAATGATAGATAAATTAAATTTAAAAGATATATGGAGAGAAAGAAATACTAAAACCAAACAATATACTTTTTACTCAAATAGACATTCATCATGGTCCAGAATAGATATGATTTGGATCTCAACAGAACTAATATCTAACATTCAAGAAACAAACATTGGAACAAGTACTTGGGCAGACCACAATCCAATGACAATTAAATGGAAAGGACAAAAAAGAAGATCGAGATGGACGTTAAATAATACTATTTTAAAGGAAAAAGACTTTACACAATGGATGGAGAAAGAATTGGCCTTTTTCTGTAGAGAAAATAAAAAAAAAGATACTTCAATCCAGAATGTCTGGGACACAATGAAGGCATATGCTAGAGCAGGGGTGGGCAAACTACGGCCCGCGGGCCACATCCGGCCCGTTGGTCTGTCCAATCCGGCCCGCCCCTGAAAAAAAATCGCTGGGCGTGGCATATTGCCCTGCGCCGCGTGGCCCCCAAAGCTGCAAAACAGTGCGGAGCGCTCTTGGGGTAGGAAAGAAAAGAAGAACTTTGCAAAGGCCTCGGCTGGGAGTTCGAAATCACCTTCGAGTGCGACCTCTCCGAAGGTGAGTCCCCGCCGATCCCCCTTTTTTTTCCCGGGGCTTCCAGGCTTAAACTTTGCAAAGGCAAAGTTTGCAGGCGGGAGCGTCTTCCGGCCGAGGAGCGGAAAGGGTTCCGCCCGGTGGGCGGGCAGGCAGGCTGCTTGGAGCCACCTAAAGCTAGGCCGCTGCTGGTGGAGACTTGCCCTGCCTTGGTGCCCCGTTTCCCGGCTCGGCGGTCCTGCTCAGGCGGCACTTTAAAAGCCTGCTCCCAGCACCCGAGCAACTTCCAAGCAACTTGCGGCTTCCTTTTTCCTCGCGGGCGCTTGCGCCTGGCCCTGAGCCGTGCGGCGGAGGGGAAACTCGGAGCACCGCCGGTCGCCTCCTCCAAGCAGCTCGCCCGCCCACCGGGCGGAACCCTTCCCGCTCCTCGGCGGGAAGATGCTCCCGCCTGAAACTTTGCCTGTGCAAAGTTTAAGCCTGGAAGCCCCGGAAACCCGAGCAACTTCCCAGCAACTTTCGGCTTCCTTTTAACTTGCGGGCGCTCGCGCCTGGCCCCAAGCCGCGCGGCGGAGGGGAAGCCCGGCGGGTGGGCGGGCTGCTTGGAGGAGGCGACCCGGCGGTGCTCCGGCAGCAGCAACAGGCAGTTCCGCCCGGGCTCCACTCAGGTGTCCGGCTGGGGATGTCAGAAGTTGCTACTGCCGGCGCAGCTCCACGCGGCTCCAGTCCCGCGTTGCTTTGGGAAGGAGAAGGCAAAACCAGGAGCCGCTGAGCCTGAGCCTCCGGTGCCGCTGCTGCCGTTGCAAAGCACCGCCGCGACTCTTTGCCTTTCCCTTCCCGAGGCAACACGGGACTGGAGCCGCGCGGAGCCGCGCCGGCAGTAGCAACTCCTGACTCAGGGGGACTCCGAGGGGAGGGGAAGGAGGAGAAGAGGGGGGGAAGGGTGGGGGGGCGATTCCCAAAAAATCTTGTGCTGACCCGGCCCGTCTGTCAAATTTTAAAAGTCAATGTGGCCCCCAAGCCAAAAAGTTTGCCCACCCCTGTGCTAGAGGCTTGATTATAGACTATATAAGGAAACAGAACATTAGGAAAAGGCAAGCTACTAAAGTTTTAGAAGATGAGCATAAAAGACTTGAAAAAGAACTAGAAAATGCCACAGAAAAAAGACATTAAACTAAAAATGGACATAATCAAACATAAAATGGGTCAAATAGAGAAAGAAGAATTGGCACAGAAAATTAGAAGTGCTAAACAGAACTATTTTGAAGATGCAAATAAACCAGGTAGATGGTTAGCATACAAATTGAGAAAGGAGAAAGAATCAAGGAAAATACTTCAGTTAATAGATGACCAAGGCCAAGTTTGTTATGGCAATAAAGAGAAAAAGGAAATTATTCGAGACTTCTATGGGCAACTATACAAGCAAGAGAATATTGATGACGAAAGAGTCAAACAGTACTTACAGAATGCTAATCTACCTAAGATACCTAAAGAGACTGAAGAAATGTTAGAAAGTAATATAACAATGATGGAATTAACTGAAGCACTTAAGAAGCAAAATAATGGAAAAGCACCAGGTCCAGATGGGCTCCCGGCAGAATTTTATAAAACACTACAAGAATCGCTGAGTCTTCCATTGCTAGAAGTCATGAATGAAGTTATGTCAAAGAAGATGATACCTAAAACATGGTCAGAAGCTTATATTACACTTATTCCAAAAGAAGAGGCTGATCCATTGCAAATTAAAAATTATAGACCTATCTCTCTATTAAATGCAGACTATAAAATCTTTGCTTCAATTTTGGCAGAAAGACTTAAAAAATACTTAAATAACTTTATTCATCCAGATCAAAATGGATTTCTGCCAAAGAGACAAATCAAAGAAAATATGAGAGTAATTCTGGACACTTTGGAATATTATGAGGCACATCCTGAAAAGCCAATGGCTTTGATATTCTTAGATGCGCAAAAGGCATTTGATAATGTGAATTGGAGATTTATGTTATTATTACTGGAACAGATGGGTTTTGCTAGAAAATTTATGCAAGCAATAGAAGCCATATATTATAATCAAACGGCAAAGGTAATGATAGAGGGAGAATTTACAGATTCTATCAATATAAGAAAAGGTACAAGACAAGGATGCCCACTATCACCTTTGCTATTTGTATTAACTTTGGAAGTGTTGAACAGAAATATTAGAGATGATAAAAGTATAAAAGGAATGAAAATTAAAAAGGAAGAATTTAAATTGCAAGCCTTGTGGATGATTTGGCCTTTATTTTGGAAGACCCCTTAGACACAGCTCCAAAATTATTGGAAAAGATAGAGACATATGGTGAGGTGGCTGGTTTGAAAATAAACAAAGATAAAACAAAGATCTTGACAAAGAATATGTTATTAAGACAAAGAGAAGAACTGGCAGACCTGTTGAAAATTCAAGTTACAAATAAGGTTAAGTATTTGGGGATACATCAAGATGTAGTACATTAAAAGAGAACAATTATATTAAACTTAAACAACAGATAGCGTTAGACTTGATGAAATGGGAAAACTTACAATTGTCATTAATAGGGAGAATCTCAACAATCAAGATGATTATCCTACCCAGAATCTTATATTTGTTTCAAACAATACCAATTAGGCTTGGGAAAGACTACTTTGAAGATTTAAATAAAATTGTGTTGAAATATATATGGCAAGGTAAGAAAGCGAGAATAAAGTTAAAACTTTTGCAAGATGCTAGAATTAGAGGAGGATTTGGTTTGCCTAATTGGGAGTTGTACTATCAAGGTGCAAATGTTATGTGGGCCAAGGAATGGATAACATTAAGAAAGACTAGATTGATGACACAAGAAGGACATGATTTGTTGTTGGGCTGGCATGCTTTTTTATGGTATAAGGGAACTAAAACACAGGGCTATTTTAGAAGACATCATATACGGAGTCTTTGTGGTTAAATTGGGAGAAGATTAAAAGACAATGTTATTTGAAAATTCCAGTTTGGTTATCGACTATTGAAGCATTTTCCTATCCTATAATTTATAAGAAGGAACAAACAGTTAGATATGGGGAAATATTGGATGAAAAGGGTGAACTTAAATCGATGCAAAATTTAGAGGAACAAGGTATAAAGATGAATTGGTTTTCATATGCGCAAATACATTCAAGGTATGATGAAGATTTCAAAACAGAAGGATTCTATGATAAATTGACTGATTTAGATAAGATTTTGACAGGTACTGATGAAAAGGTGATTAAAAAATTATATGGTTATTTATTGGAAATTAAGCTAGAGGAAGAACAAGTTAAAGAAACTATGATTGCTTGGGGGAAGAATTTCGGATATGGGATCGATTTAGAGAAATGGCAAAAATTGTGGTCTCAAAATTATAAAATGACAATGTCAACAGCATATAAAGAAAATTTGTATAAGATGTTTTACAGGTGGCACTTTCCCCCGACAAGAATAGCAAGAATGTTCAAGAACAAATCCAAAAAATGCTGGAAATGTCATCAGATACCTGGCTCATATTACCATATGTGGTGGACTTATGAGGACACTAGAAAAAATGAGAAAATACCATCGCAGGAAGAAATTATTAAGAAAATATTGGAATATGCTGAAATGAGTAGATTGACATTTGAAATTAGAGAACAAGAGGATAAACAATTTTATAAAATTTGGGACCTTTTCCACCAATGGTTAGATAATAAAATACAATAATAGAATATCTAGAATTCTAGGAAATAATGAATATATTAAGATATATATATATATTTTTCTTGATATCATATCTATAATAATGTTTTTAGGATAGATTTGGTATGTTTATATGATTTGTTATAAAATAAATTAAGTAAATTATAGTTATCTCGCAAAGTATGAATGAATAAAATTATAGTCAAATGATTGTTTAATAGTGATATCAGGGTATTTAATTTCTGATTGATAATATGAGTTATTATGTAATGTAACTGTAATTGAGACTACGAAATGGATGCACAAAAAACTGGTAAACCAACCGACACACTGTTTATATATTTATGAAAGAAAGCTGGATGTTTTTATGTTTTATTTGTTTTGTTTGTCTTTAAAAACCAATAAAATTGTTTTTCAAAAAAAAAAACCAATATAAAAAAAAAGTCCAGTGATGAAGCACCCACAGGGCCTTAAGGCCAGCTGTTCTACAGGTTCATGTCCTCACTGTTAGGAAGTTTCTCCTTAATTCCAGGTTCCCTCTTTCCTTGATTAATTTCCATCCATTGTGTCTTGCCCTGCCTTCAGGTGCTTTGGAAAATAAGTTGACCCGCCTCCTTTGTGGCACTTTCTCAAACACTGGACTACTGCTATCATGTCCCCTAAAGCAGTGATCCCCAACCTTTTTGACGCCGCGGCCCGGTACCGGCATCAGCTGGGTGCCGCGGCCCGGTACCAGCATCAACTGGGCGCCGCCATCTTTTTTGACGAAAAAGTGCTTCCGGTGTGGCACTTTTCATCAAAAGATTACGCTCCGTGAGCTTTTCGGTAGAAATGGCTTTCACCCGGAAAAGCTCACGAGCTGGCGCCGCCATCTTTTTGATGAAAAAGTGGTTCCGGTGAGCTTTCTACCGGAAAAGCTCACGGAAGCACTTTTTACCAAAAAGATGGCGGCGCCCAGCAACCAGCGGCCCGGTAAGACTTGTTCCGCGGACCGGTACCGGTCCACGGACCGGCGGTTGGGGACCCCTGCCCTAAAGTCCCTCTTTTCTGTAAACTAGCAAAACCCAAATCCTACAACTGTTCTTCAGGTTTTAGTCTCCAGGTCAAATGTGAGACCACCTGTCCAATAGCAGTTTCTCACACATGGCTTCTCTGTTTTGCCTTTCTTTTTGCAAAATACATCATGACAAGATGTAATATGTTCATATGTTGATGATCATCTGAGGGTATAATTACCTACATCCCAAAAAGTCCTCCATAGTTGTTTTTTTACAAAGTACTAGGTTAAGCACAGTCGAACTTGGTTAGTACACAGATGGGGCACCAATAGGAAACACTGTGCTTGTTGGTTAGACATGGAAATAATAATAATAATACAAAAATCTCAGAAGAGAGCAGGGGAAGATCAGTCTGATATTTTTGCCAATAAAAAAGCTGGTCCATAAGAGAATAATCGAGTTGAAAGGGACCTTGGAGGTCTTCTAGTCCAATCCCTGCTCAGGCAGGAGACTTTATATCATTCCTGATTAATTGCTGTCCCGTCTCCTCTTGAAACCCTTCAGTGATGAAGAACTCACAACTTTTGGGGGAAAGCTGTTCCCAAGGAATTAAGGTTAATTTGAAGGAGGATAATTGCGGCCACCACTGTTAAAGCTTGGACCACCAAAATTTGGGGAGGAAAGGAACGCGTAGCAGCAGCTAATATACTTCAGCCTAGTTGCTTCTCTGCTTCCACATTGTTATTAGCCAGAAAGATGTAAAGGATCGTGGTAAGAAAAAAAACATTTCTGCTCTGGGAGGTCCCTGTCCTCTGGGACTGATGGAGGAATTTGGGATTATGAGAACACACAAATGAATGGCTTTGTGAGCCTGAGCTCTTCCCAAGAAGCTCCCACAGGGAGCACAGTCGCTTTTTAAAAGACCCCTCATCATGGTTTGGAAACTGCAGGTTTCTTTGGAGAAGGCTGAAGCGGATGTGGCTCCTCCTACAGATTTGGAATTAAGAGACTCGATTCATGATGAACTGAACTTTCGTAAGAAGACTGGAGAATGGACCTAACCATGCCTAACTGGAAAACAATTTGGAAAATGGATCGACCAAGAGGTTTTAGGATTTGGGGGAATAAGACACAACTTTTCTCTACATTGCTCTCAACTTAAATTTTAAGAAAAACTTTTATTAATAAGAATCAAACAAAGGTATTTCATCCCGGACAAATCAGAGAGAATGATTCTAGTGATTTATGGTAAATAAGAAGCCATTCTAAATTTGATACAAATTAAACGGAATAGTAGATTGTTAACAAGGTGCTTTGATGTTTAACTTGGTTGTTGGTTCACCTGTTAATTACAATGCCTTTATAGATCATAGATTAATGTCGAATTGGTTGTCAACAGAGGTAGATTTTATAAATTTTGGGCCTGCTTCAGAAGGGGAGGAAACTAATATTGCTAATATATATTCTAATGGGGGGATAATAAAAGTAAATCTGTTTTTCTCTTTTTTAATTTTTTCTTTTTATATGTTTTTTCTATTATTGTTTTGATTTTGAAAAAATTCTTTTTGTTTTTGGAGTTTGAACTGTATATTAATATTTTGAATAAAATAACCTTTTGAAAAAATCCCTTAACCACAACTACGTTTATGGCGCTACTGTGGACCTATTTTTGAAATTACCTCTAAATTTATAGAATAATAGCAACATGGGATTGGTTGTATCATGGTGACCAGAACTTGACACAATATTCTAGATCTGCTATCACCAGTACAGTGTAATGGAACTCTTATCACTGATTCTTGTCCCTGGCACTATGCCCCTGTTGATGCAGCCTGGGACTACATTGGGTTTTTTCGGCAGTGGCAGCGCTATACAGCACAATACTGGCACAAGTGGTAATTAGCATACGGCCCAGGGATACTTGGCCTGCCCTTTTGAGGATTTCTCAGAGGCAGCCATCATTTTCAGTGCACCCACAATTCCTTTATGCAGTCTACAGTCTACTGTAAAACTGAATATCTTGTCCTAGTGACAATGACCCAGAAGCAGCCACCATTTTGATACAGAGGCAGGCATGACAAAATGGCAGCTACTTCCACAAGTCTGCCACATGACCAGGCATGAATCCCAGGCACACTCAAAATAACAGCTGCTTCCATGACAGAGTCATGAAGCCCACAAATGCGTTCTTGCTTTCCTTCACTTCACCGATCTCTTCAGAGATCTTTGAAAGGTATGGAGAAGGAGGAGGCTGTGATGCCTGGTGGGTTGGGAGTCAGGCCTAACAACTGTAGGGACTGAGTGGGAATAGGAAAATGCCTGTGGGGACCCGAAGGGTGGGGTAGTGGAGGCTAGGCCTCCAAGAGATCCCCACAACCCTGAGGTAGTCACTGTTCTGCTTAATGACTTGAACATTTGTTTAACAGCTTCCTCAGGGAGAGAAGGGGATAGGTAGTTAAGCAATCGCACTTAACAACCACTGCAAGATGCAACCATAACTGACAGGCTCCATTACAGTTGTATCTAGAGGACTACTTCTATGTTGGCTGGGGAATTCTGGGGCTCAAAATATGGAGGACACCAAGGTAGAAGACAGAAATTCCACGTGTGGGAATTCCATAATCAATATACAAAAAACACCACCCAAAAGCCTTTTTGAGGAATTCCAGTACTTTTGCAAAACTGAAATTGCTGCTGATAACGAGAAACAGGTTAGCCATATTCCATTTTCTCTCCACTTACAAATCTAATTCTGAAATATGTTTTCACCTACACTCCTAATGAGAGATGAGAAATGAAATTCAAACTCATCAACTTCCCTCAGTTGGATTTCCATGTGGGCAATGATGAACAATGCATGCCAGAAGCATCATCCACAGAAAGATCTGTCTCCTCTGTGAGTCTTCCGGAATATCACCAGGTTCACATTTCTCTTGTGTCGATTCTCAGGACATTTAAATGGTTTCTCTCCTGTGTGAGTCCTTTGATGTTTCACCAGGCTGTAATTCTGACTGAAACATTTCCCGCAAACAGGACATTTAAAGGGTTTCTCTCCTGTGTGAGTCCTTTGATGTTTCACCAGGTTGGAATTCTGACTGAAACTTTTCCCACAAATAGGACATTCAAATGGTTTCTCTCCTGTGTGAGTCCTCTGATGGCTCACCAGGCTGGAATTCTGACTGAAATATTTTCTACACACGGGACATTCATACGGCTTTTGTCCTGTGTGAGTCCTCTGATGGCTCACCAGGCTGGAATTCTGACTGAAACTTTTCCTGCAAACAGGACATTCAAAGGGTTTCTCTCCTGTGTGAGTCCTCTGATGGCTCACCAGGCTGGAATTCTGACTGAAACTTTTCCTGCAAATAGGACATTCAAAGGGTTTCTGTCCTGTGTGAATCCTTTGGTGTCTCACCAGGTTGGAATTCTCACTGAAACGTTTCCCGCAAATAGGACATTCAATGGGTTTTTCTCCTGTGTGAGTTCTCTGATGGTTCACCAGGACAGAATTATGACTGAAACCTTTCCCGCAAACAGGACATTCAAAAGGTTTCTCTCCTGTGTGAATCCTCTGATGACTCACCAGGCTGTAATTCTGACTGAAACATTTCCCGCAAATAGGACATTCAATGGGTTTTTCTCCTTTGTGAGTTCTCTGATGGTTCACCAGGACAGAATTCTGACTGAAACGTTTCCCACAAACAAGACATTCAAAGGGTTTCTCTCCTGTGTGAGTCCTCTGATGACGCACCAGGACAGAATTGTGACTGAAGCCTTTCCCACAATCAGGACATTTAAAGGGTTTCTCAACTTTGTGAGTCCTCTGGTGTCTTACCAGGCTGGAATTCTCACGGAAACCTTTCCCACAGACAGGACATTCAAATGGTTTCTCTCCTGTGTGAGTCCTCTGATGTCTTACCAGGCTGGAATTCTCACTGAAACCTTTCCCACAAACAGGACATTCAAAGGGTTTCTCTCCTGTGTGAGTCCTCTGATGGTTCACTCGGTGGGAATTCTGACTGAAACTTTTCCGGCAAATAGGACATTCAAAGGGTTTCTGTCCTGTGTGAATCCTTTGGTGTCTTACCAGGTTGCAATTCTGACTGAAACGTTTCCCACAAATCGGACATTCAATGGGGTTTTCTCCTGTGTGAGTTCTCTGATGGTTCACCAGGCTGAAATTCTGACTGAAACGTTTCCCGCAAACAGGACATTTAAAGGGTTTCTCTCCTGTGTGACTCCTTTGGTGTCTCACCAGGTTGGAATTCTGACTGAAAGCTTTCCCACAAATCGGACATTCAAAGGGTTTCTCTCCTGTGTGTATCCTCTGATGGCTCACCAGGTGAGAATTCTGACCAAAACTTTTCCAACAAACAGGACATTTAAAGGGTTTCTCTCCTGTGTGAGTCCTCTGATGGTTCACCAAGTCAGAATTCTTACTGAAGCCTTTCCCACAATCAGGACATTCAAAGGGTGTCTCTCCTGTGTGAGTCCTTTGATGACATACCAGGCTGGAATTTTGACTGAATATTTTCCCACAAATAGGACATTTAAATGGTTTCTCTCCTGTGTGAGTCCTCAGATGTATCACTAAGTTGTCATTTTTCTTAAAGGATTTACCACATTGGAAGCATTTGTAGGGCATCTCTTCTGGGTGAGTTCTTCCATGAACCCAAAGGGATCTGTTCTGACCAAAGCTTTTGCCACATTCAGATAATTTGTATGCTCTTTTCTCCGGAGTGGATTTTTTCCTGCATAATCACTTGTGATTTGAAGTCTGCATCTTCCATGATAGGCACACCTATTGAGCTTTTCCACCACTGATATTCTTGAGAAGGTCAAAAATATGTGTGATCCCTTGTTTAGTGATTTTTTGATTTAAGCCCATTTCTTCCTCCAAGGGTAACGCAAGGATTACTGTCTGTCCTATGTGCCCATCCAATTAACCTTTTCCTTCCCACTAAGTTCCAGATATTTTCCTCTTTTTCTGAATGGAAAAATAAACTTTCTTGACCTATTTGTGTATTGTGTCCTTGAGTTCCACGTACTCTACTTTTTGCAGCATGAAATCTCTTATCAATTTTCTTTCCTTCGTCTCTCACCTTCTGTGGAAGGAGAAGAATTGTGTGGTTCTTCTGATGGAAATGGAGAATATTTTTATTTCTTCCTCAATCTGCTTTGCTTTTCAATATTGCTTGTTATTCTCAGTTGTCCAGTGTGGTCTTCTGGCATCATCTTTGTCTGTAAGATTCAAATGAAAACGTAGCTTTTATTGTTTATAAAAGGGTTGCAGAAAATGTAAAAAGTGTACATTGCAATGAAAAAGCAAACATGCAACAATGCTAGAATAACCTTACATTAATTATATTTACTATTGAGTTTCAGTTTAAATATCCATTCAATCATTACATTCACTTGTTGTCTTAGGTCAGTCACAAATTCTCAGCCCTGCAAAGGGTTATCATGAAATACAGTTATGTGAAGAAGGAAGTACACCCTCGATCTTTATGATTTTATATATCACAACATAGTAAAAATAATCTTATCCTTAGCAGTTTAAAAATAGGTAAACATAACATCAGATGAGCAACAACAGATTATATATTATGCCCATGTCATTCTTTTTTTTTTTGCAAAAACAAAAGCACTCTTATTTCTTCCATAGGTATGAAGAGGTGAAGTAGCAGCCCTGGATCAATTGATCATCAACAAGTGTAACTATATCTATAAAGCCGAAATTGTTGGAGTTTTCTGATCTCCAGCACTGAGGTGTGAATTAGATGCCAAAGAATAAAGACAGCAGCAGGGATCTTAGAGAAACAATTGTTCCTGCCCATCAATCTGGGAAGGGTTATTAGACTTTTCCCAAACAATTTAAACTCCATCATTGTACGTTCTACATTCACAAGTGGAAAACATTCAAGACACTTGCCAATCTTCTCAGGAGTGGAAGTCCCAGCAAATTCACCCCAGATTCAGAACGTGCAATGCTCAATTTAAAAAATCCAAGCATTACATCTCAGGCTCTACAGGCCTCATTGAGCATGTTAAGTGTTAATGTTCATGACAGTACAATTAGAAAAAGACTGGACAAGTATGGTTCTTTTGGGAGGGTTGCCAGGAGAAAACCTCTGACTTCTAAAAAGGACATGGCAGCAATTCTTAGATTTGCAAATTTGCATTTGAACAAATCACAAGACTTCTGGAACACTGGATGAGACCAACATGGGGATGTTTGGAAGCAAGGAAGAAGGCAAGAAGTCCTGCAAACTCCAAACCCTGGCAACAGCACACAAAACTCCGTGTTTTTTTTTTTCTTTTACAAAGTTAAGCACAGTTGAACCTGGTTAATACACAGATGGGGCACGAATAGGAAATACAGTGCTTGTTGGCTACGCGTGGAAGTTAAAAAAAAACATCTCAGAAGAGAGCAGAGGAAGATCAGTCCGATATTGTTGCCAGGAAAACAGCAGGTCCATAAGAGAATAAGAGAGTTGGAAGGGACCTTGGAGGTTTAGTCCAATCCCTACTCAGGCGGGAGACTTGATATCATTCCTGATTAATTGCTGTCCTGTCTCCTCTTTATACCCTTCAATGATGAAGAACTCACAACTTTTGGAGGGAAGCTGTTCCCAAGGAATTAAGTTTAACTTGAAGGAGGATTTTTAAAATCTTCCCACCAGCAGAAAATTGCGGCCACTACTGTTAAAGCTTGGATCACCGGTGGATTTAAAAACTGGGGAGGGAAGAAACACGTAGCAGCAGCTGATATGCTTCAGCCTAGTTGCTTCTCTGCTTCCACATCCCGTAGAAAACCCAAGAGCCCTACTTGCTCCCAGCCTCTCCTCCCACCTGACCTCAACTCACCTTCCAGCTGCTGCTTCCACCCTGGGAAGAGCCGAAAAACCACTCTGCACACCACCTTCTTTCCATGAGTGATCCGGAAGAAGCAGCTCCTCTCCTCCCATCCTTTCTAGCTATGCAGTACTCGATGGTTTTAACTCCTTTAAGCTCAACCACAGACGACCATTAAGGGCTTTCTAGTCACTGCTAAGTGACTGCCATCTCCTGATAGGACACAAAACAACACGCTTGTCTGTCTCTAACATGTTTGTAAGATGTTTTCACTGATCAAATGCTATCAAATCATTTTTGAGTTCTAGCAATCTATCTTTGCAACTGATCCATGTGCAATAGTGAAATGTGACACTAAAGAGCCCTAAATGTTTAGGAAGTTCTTAGAGAATTTCATAGAGTTGGAAGAGACCAACTCCCCAAGCAGAGGGACCCTATTCTGTTCCAGACAAATGGATGTCCAATCTCCTCTTCAAAAACCCCATTAATGGAGCACCCACAACTTCTAGAGGGAAAGCATTTCCACTGATTGTTCTCTGAAAGGAAATTTCTCCCTGATTCTAGATTGGATGTCTGACAAGTCTTCCTCTTTGTGCTGCTCTGAGGGGCATTGGACAATAGGCTTTTTCTGTTTCAGCCCCTCAAATATTGAAAGACTGCTATGATGAAACCCCAGTCCTTCTCTGTGTTAGGCTAGATATATCCAGTTCCTGCAATAGCTCACTGTAGAACTACTTTGGAGTAGAAATGAAGAAATTACAAGAAAGAGGGTATTTTCTAAGTCAAAAGAAGAAAATAGAACAATTGTTAAAAATATATGGAAAGTTGTGAAAGTGTGCAAACTACCAAGACACCAGATTGGTAAATCATCAAAAATAGAACAATCTGTAATCCGGAACTCTATCAGGCAGTCCTAGGAGATTTGTGATGAAGTATTTATCACATACTGTGGCCAAATATTACCAATTCAGTCAATATTTTAAACCAATGCACATTACAACCTATACAACAACGCTGGTTAGGAATTAAAAGGATACTACTGTGTTAACAGTTGCCATTTCCATAGCTACAGCACAATTCATAGCATTCTCAGAATTGTGTTCAGAGATGACATGGTGAATATGGTTAATAAAGAATTTGGATATTGAAGAGAAAGGAGTTATAGCTATATTTGAAGATAACACAACATGTATACAAATGGCAACAGGTGCGAGTAAAAATCAGAAAGAAGAATGTTGACCTAAAATAATGTTATGTCAGGGAAGCAGGGAAAGAAAATGTAATAGACATAATATATTGTCCACCAGAAAATAATTTAGCTGACCTCATGACAGAACCATTAAGTATACAAAAAACATAGAGATCTTGTGAAATTATTTGGTTTCAATGCTGTCCAGCTATAAATTGGAGGGGGGTTAGGATATTAAATGTAGTAGCTGGAACAGTAAAATTGTAGAATGGGCAAGAACAGGCAGTTCTAAGTTGATTGGTTGGAGAGTGCTTGCTTCTGCATTAGGCAATCTACGCTATGATTGGTTGCTGTAGGTGTAAAGGGGGAGTTTCCCATATTTCCCGCTTTTTTCCTTCTGTGTACTCTGTATCCTATTTGGATTTACCTCAGGATGTTTCCATGTTCCTGACCATCTTGTTTATTGTAAATATGTTAAATGTATTCATTTTTATAAAACTATAAATTTACCTCAGTGTCTCTGATTTGATTTGGAAACTTGCTGCATAATTCCCTGACAGAGATCTGTCTCCATTACACCCAGACAAAAAAGTTACTTGCAGTAGATGTCATTTGCTGGAAACATCACTGGGAGGGAGATAATTGTTGTTATTTGTAGCTGGTCCATTAGCCAGAAAGATGTAAAGGATCGTGGTGAGAAAAAAACATTTCTGCTTTGGGAGGTCCCTGTCCTCTGGGACTGATGGAGGAATTTGGGATTATGAGAACACACAAATGAATGGCTTTGTGAGCCTGAGCTCTTCCCAAGAAGCTCCCACAGGGAGCACAGTCGCTTTTTAAAAGACCCCTCAACATGGTTTGGAAACTGCAGGTTTGTTTGGAAAGGCTGAAGCGGATGTGGCTCCTCCTACAGATTTGGAATTAAGAGACTCGATTCATGATGAAATGAACTTTCGTAAGAAGACTGGAGAATGGACCTAACCATGTCTAACTGGAAAACAATTTGGAAAATGGATAGACCAAGAGGTTTTAGGATTTGGGGGAATAAGACGCAACTGTTCTCTTCATTGCTCTCAACTTAAATTTTAAGAAAAACGTATAAGAATCAAACAAAGGTATTTCATCCCGGACAAATCAGAGAGAATGATTCTAGTGATTTATGGTAAATAAGAAGCCATTCTAAATTTGATACAAATTAAACGGAATAGTAGATTGTTAACAAGGTGCTGGTTGTTGGTTTACCTGTTAATTACAATGCCTTTATAGATCATAGATTAATGTTGAATTAGTTGTCAACAGAGGTAGAATTTTATAAATTTTGGGCCTGCTTCAGAAGGGGAGGAAACTAATACTGCTTCAATATACTTATGAATATTCTAGTGGGGGGATAATAAAAGTAAATCTGTTTTTCTCTTTTTTTATTTTTCCTTTTTATATGTTTTTTCTATTATTGTTTTGATTTTGAAAAAAATTCTTTTTGTTTTTGGAGTTTGAACTGTATATTAATATTTTGAATAAAATAACCTTTTGAAAAAAATCCCTTTACCACAACTACGTTTATGGCGCTACTGTGGACCTATTTTCGAAACTACCTCAAAATTTATAGAATCATAGCAACATGGGATTGGTTGTATCATGGTGACTAGAACTGGACACAATATTCTAGATCTGCTGTCACCAGTACAGTGTTATGCAACTCTTATCACTGATTCTTGTCTTGACACTATGCCTCTTTTGATGCAGCCTGGGACTACATTGGCTTTTTTCGGCAGGGGCAGCGCTATACAGCACAATACTGGCACAAGTGGTACTTAGCATATGGCCCAGGGATACTTGGCCTGCCCTTTTGGAGATTTCTCAGAGGCAGCCATCATTTTCGGTGCACCCACAATTCCTTTACACATTCTACAAGCAGTCTACTGTAAACTGAATACTTTGTCCTAGTGACAATGACCCAGAAGCAGCCACCATTTTGATACAGAGGCAGGCATGACAAAATGGCAGCTACTACCACAAGTCTGCCACATGACCAGGCATGAATCCCAGGCACACTCAAACTAACAGCTGCTTCCATGACAGAGTCATGAAGCCCACAAATACGTTCTTGCCTTCCTTCACCAACATGAGGTTCAGAGATCTTTGAAAGGTATGGAGAAGAAGGAGGCTGTGATGCCTGGTGGGATGGGAGTCAGGCCTAACAACTGTAGGGACTGAGTGGGAATAGGAAAATTCCTGTGCGGTCCCAAAGGGTGGGGTAGTGGAGCCCAGGCCTCCAAGAGATTCTCACAACCCTGAGGTAGTCACTGTTCTGGATAACCACTTGAACATTTCTTTAACAGCTTCATCAGGGAGAGAAGGGGATAGGTAGTTAAGCAAAGTAATCTCACTTAACAACCACTGCAAGATGCAACCGTAACTGACAGGCTCCATTACGGCTGTATCTAGAGGACTACGTCTATGGTGACGGGAATTCTGGGGCTCAAAATATGGAGGACACCAAGGGAGAAGACAGAAATTCCACGTGTGGGAATTCCATAATCAATATACAAGAAACACCACCCCAAAGCCTTTTTGAGGAATTCCACTACTTTTGCAAAACTGAAATTACTGCTGATAACGAGAAACAGGTTAGCCATTTTCCATTTTCCTTTTTCTCTCCACTTACAAATCTAATTCTGAGATATGTTTTCACTTACACTCCTAATGAGAGATGAGAAATGAAATTCAAACTCATCAACTTTCCTCAGTTGGATTTCCATGTGGGCAATAATGAACAATTCATGCCAGAAGCATCATCGACAGAAAGATCTGTCTCCTCTGTGAGTCTTCCGGTATATCACCAGGTTTACATTTCTCTTGTGTCGATTCTCTGATGTCTTACCAAGTTGGAATTGTAACAGAAACGTTTCCCACAATCAAGAATTTCAAAGGGTTTCTCTCCTGTGTAAGTCCTCTGATGGTTCACCAGGAGAGAATTCTGACTGAAATTTTTCCAATAGTCAGAACATTAAATTGGTTTCTCCCCTGTATGAGTCCTCTGATGGTTCACCACATGAGAATTTTGACTGAGACTTTCCCTCCAAAGAGGATATTCAAAGGACTTTTCTATTGTGTGAGTCCTCTGATGTCTCTCCATGCTGGAATTCTGACTGAAACTTTTCCCGCAAACAGGAGATTCAAAGGGTTTATCTCCTGTGTGAGTCCTTTGATGTTTCACCATGTTGGAATTCTGACTGAAACTTTTCCCACAAATAGGACATTCAAAGGGTTTCTCTTTTGTGTGAGTCCTCTGATGGCTCACCAGGCTGGAATTCTGACTGAAACTTTTCCCGCACACAGGGCATTTAAAGGGTTTCTCTCCTGTGTGCATCCTTTGATGTTTCACCAGGTTGGGATTCTGACTGAAACTTTTCCCACAAATAGGACATTCAAAGGGTTTTTCTCCTATGTGAGTCCTCTGATGGCTCACCAGGACAGAATTTTGACTGAAAGCTTTCCCACAATAAGGACATGCAAACGGTTTCTGAACTGTGTGAGTCCTCTGGTGTCTTACCAGGCTGGAATTCTCACTGAAACCTTTCCCGCAAACAGGACATTCAAAGGGTTTTTCACCTGTGTGAGTCCTCTGATGGCTCACCAGGTGAGAATTCTGACTGAAACTTTTCCTACAAACAGGACATTCAAAGTGTTTCTCTCCTGTGTGAGTCCTCTGATGGTTCACCAGGTTGGAATTCTTACTGAAACCTTTCCCATAATCAGGACATTCAAAGGGTTTCTTTCCTGCGTGAGTCCTCAGGTGTCTCACGAGGTGGGAATATCCAATGAAATATTTCTGACAATCCGGACAGTCATATGGCTTCTTCCTGCTGTGAGTCCTCACATGTATCAGCAAGTTGTCATTTTTCTTAAAGGATTTACCACATTGGAAGCACTTGTAGGGCATCTCTTCTGGGTGGGTTCTTCAATCAAAAGGGATCTGTTCTGAAAAAAGGTTTCGCCACATTCAGATAATTTGTATCTAATTTTCTCCAGGTTAGATTTTCCCCTGCATAATCATTTGCGATTTGACGTCTGCATCTTCCACGATAGGCACACCTATTGTTTTTGGAGTTTGAACTGTATATTAATATTTTGAATAAAATAACCTTTTGAAAAAAATCCCTTTAACACAAGTACGTTTATGGCGCTACTGTGGACCTAATTTCAAAACTACCTCTAGATTTATAGAATCATAGCAACATGGGATTGGTTGTATCATGGTGACCTAGATCTACTGTCACCAGTGTAGTGTAATGCAACTCTTATCACTGATTCTTGTCTTGACACTATGCCTCTCTTGATGCAGCCTGGGACTACGTTGGCTTTTTTTCGGCAGTGGCAGCGCTATAAAGCACAATACTGGCACAAGTGGTACTTAGCATACGGCCCAGGGATACTTGGCCTGCCCTTTTGGGGATTTCTCAGAGGCAGCCATCATTTTCAGTGCACCCACAATTCCTTTACGCAGTCTACAAACAGTCTACTGTAAACTGAATATTTTGTCCTAGTGACAATGACCCAGAAGCAGCCACCATTTTGATACAGAGGCAGGCATGACAAAATGGCAGCTACTTCCACAAGTCTGCCACATGACCAGGCATGAATCCCAGGCACACTCAAAATAACAGCTGCTTCCATGACAGAGTCATGAAGCCCACAAATGCGTTCTTGCTTTCCTTCACCAACATGAGGTTCAGAGATCTTTGAAAGGTATGGAGAAGGAAGAGGCTGTGATGCCTGGTGGGATGGGAGTCAGGCCTAACAACTGTAGGGACTGAGTGGGAATAGGAAGATGCCTGTGGGGACCCAAAGGGTGGGGTAGTGGAGGCCAGGCCTCCAAGAGATTCTCACAGCCCTGAGGTAGTCACTGTTCTGGTTAACCACTTGAACATTTCTTTAAAAGCTTCATCAGGGAGAGAAGGGGATAGGTAGTTAAGCAAAGTAATCTCACTTAAGAACCACTGCAAGATGCAACCGTAACTGACAGGCTCCATTACGGTTGTATCTAGAGGACTACTTTGATGGTGACTGGGGAATTCTGGGGCTCAAAATATGGAGGACACCAAGGTAGAAGCCAGAAATTCCACGTGTGGGAATTCCATAATCAATATACAAAAAACACCACCCAAAATCCTTTTTGAGGAATTCCACTACTTTTGCAAAAATGAAATTGCTGCTGATAATGAGAAACAGATTAGCCATTTTCCTTTTTCTCTCCACTTACAAATCTAATTCTGAGATATGTTTTCACCTACACTCCTAATGAGAGATGAGAAATGAAATTCAAACTCATCAACTTCCCTCAGTTGGATTTCCATGTGGGCAATAATGAACAATGCATGCCAGAAGAAGCATCATCCACAGAAAGATCTGTCTCCTTTGTGAGTCTTCCGGTATATCACCAGGTTCACATTTCTCTTGTGTTGATTTTCTGATGTCTTACCAAGTTGGAATTGTAACAGAAACGTTTCCCACAATCAGGAAATTCAAAGGGTTTCTCTCCTGTGTAAGTCCTCTGATGGTTCACCAGGACAGAATTCTGACTGAAATTTTTCCAATAGTCAGAACATTAAATTGGTTTCTCTCCTGTATGAGTCCTCTGATGGTTCACCAGGTGAGAATTCTGACTGAAACATTTCCTCCGGACATTCAAAGGACTTTTCTCCTGTATGAGTCCTCTGATGTCTTACCAGGCTGGAATTCTGACTGAAACTTTTCCCGCAAACAGGACATTCAAAGGGTTTCTCTTGTGTGAGAGTCCTCTGATGACTCACCAGTTGAGAATTCTGACCAAAACTTTTCCAACAAACAGGACATTCAAAGGGTTTGTCAACTGTGTGAGTCCTCTGGTGTCTTACTAGGCTGGAATTCTGACTGAAACTTTTCCTACAAACGTCCAGTGATGATGCACCCACAGGGCCTGAAGGCCAGCTGTTCTACAGGTTCATGTCCTCACTGTTAGGAAGTTTCTCCTTAATTCCAGGTTCCTTCTTTCCTTGATTAGTTTCCATCCATTGTGTCTTCCCCTGCCTTCAGCTGCTTTGGAAAATAAATTGACCAGCCTCCTTTGTGGCACTTTCTCAAACACTGGAGCACTGCTATCATGTCCCCTCTAGTCCCTCTTTTCTGTAAACTAGCAAAACCCAAATCCTACAACTGTTCTTCAGGATTTAGTCTCCAGGCCTTTAGTCAACTTATTGCTCTTCTTTGTACTTTTTCTAAAGTCTCAACATTTTTTTTGTAATTTGATGACCAAAACTGGATGCAGTATTCCAGATATGGACTTACTAAGGCTTTATAAAGCGGTGATAATACTTCATGTGATTTTGATTCTAGAGTCAAATGTGAGACCACCTGTCCAATAGCAGTTTCTCACACATGGCTTCTTTGTTTGTTTGTGATTTTGATTCTAGAGTCAAATGTGAGACCACTGTCCAATAGCAGTTTCTCACACATGGCTTCTTTGTTTTGCCTTTCTTTTTGCAAAATACATCATGACAAGATGTAATATGTTCATATGTTGTTGATCATCTGAGGGTATAATTACCTACATCCCAAAAAGTTCTCCATAGTTGTTTTTTCTACGAAGTACTAGGTTAAGCACAGTCGAACTTGGTTAGTACACAGATGGGGCACCAATAGGAAATACTGTGCTTGTTGGTTAGACATGGAAATAATAAATAATAAAAAAATCTCAGAAGAGAGCAGGGGAAGATCAGTCTGATATTTTTGCCAATAAAAAAGCTGGTCCATAAGAGAATAACCGAGTTGAAAGGGACCTTGGAGGTCTTCTAGTCCAATCCCTGTTCAGGCAGGAGACTTTGTAGCATTCCTGATTAATTGCTGTCCCGTCTCCTCTTTAAACCCTTCAATGATGAAGAACTCACAACTTTTGGGGGCAAGCTCTTCCCAAGGAATTAAGCTTAATTTGAAGGAGGATTTTTAAAATCTTCCCACCAGCAGAAAATTGCGGCCACTACTGTTAAAACTTGGAGCACCAGTGGACTCAAAATCTGGGGAGGGAAGAAACATGTAGCAGCAGCTGATATACTTCAGCCTAGTTGCTTCTCTGCTTCCACATCCCGGAGGAAACCCAAGAACCCTACTTGCTCCCAGCCTCTCCTCCCACCTGACCTCAACTCACCTTCCAGCTGCTGCTTCCACCCTGAGAAGAGCCGAAAAACCACTCTGCACACCAACTTGCTGGTTTGGGGACTCACTCGAGTTGGGCGACACGAGTCTCCACTCCCCCCGTCGCAGCGTTTGCCCGGGACGTGTTTGGAGGAGAGAGAGAGGAGTCCGGTTGGCTTATATCGTAAGATCGGGGAGAGCCAGCTGCATCGGGAGAGCCAGCTGCGACCGGGAAGCAGGAAAGTGGATCAACGCAAGACATCAGAAGGAGAACGGCAGACTGGGACAGTTTTTGAGAGGTGAGAGAAGAGAGCTCTGTGAAAGACTTTGACAAAGGGAGTCTCCGGAGACAGTGAATACAGCGGCTAATTGGCGGGGGATAGCGGAGCGAAAGGGAGAGGAGGAAACAACAGTTTAACAGCTGAGAGAGAGTACCGCAGAAGAAAAGATCGAGACTCTGTGAATAAAAACTCAAATTTCTACGACTTGGATTGATTACTGGTAGAGCAGAAAAGAGACATTAGAGAGAACAATTGGGACTTCTCTGGGGGAATCATACAGGACAAGCTGCTTGCGCTGCGGGTCCCCCCCCCCAATTTCATATCCATTCCTTCAATTCAGCACACTCAATAAGCCACATGGTCATCTCTAACTTCCTCCACCTCTCGTGACCACCGTTGCAGCTCGCCGGGAGCTCCCGGGGACTGGAGAGAGAGAGAAGAAAACCCGAGGAGCGCTGGCCGGGAGGATCGCTGGGCGAGAACATTAAAAACCCTTTGAACATTGTGTTACAACTTCCTGTTTACAGAGTAATAGCGATCTGCTATTCAAAGAGCAATAAATTCCTATCATTCAGTCAACTACAGCTGCTAGTAAAACAATTAACCCTTTCCTTGCAGACTCTTAATACTACCTCATTACTTTAATCAAACAATGATTAATTCATTACCTCAAATCTTACAACTTTTCTACCTCATCACCTATATCAACGATTAGATAATCAATTTCTATAAAATATTTCATTAATGGTTTAATTGATTTATTGTTTTAATTGATTAGTGTGATTAGAGTGTTTAGTGCAAATAGTGTGATTACTGACTAGTTTAAAAGCTCAAGATTCATGTAATTTAATTGAATAGTAAAATCAATGATTTAGTGAATTTAAATGAACAGTGTGATTAATGATTAATGTAATTAATTGATTAGTGATTAGAGTAATTAATTGATTAGGCTGATTGTTGCTCAGGAATATTATCTGACTAGAGAGATTACTGCAATTGATTGTTTGATTACCCAAAATTGTTCCTTTAATTAATTCAATCAACGTACTATCTTAACAAACCTAACATGCCAAAAAGAAAATCCTACGCCAAACCACAACCCAAAGAGATGATAATCCCCACCAATGAACCACAAGACTCCTGCACATGCCTTAAATGCTACAAAAATCTAAAGGATTGAATGAAAACTCCATCAAATGTTCTCTGTGTAAAAAATACGCTCATCATGACTGCTTGGGATTACCTGAGCAAATGATTCAATACCTAGAATCATCCAATGAGTTTCCATATTTCTGCAAATCATGCAGACCCAAACTGGATCTGTCTGAAAGAGTTGATACCATCGAAACCATTGAAACATCCCTTAACACCATAGTAGCATCCCTGGATGCCGTAAAAGAAAGAATATCCAACCTTGAAAAAAAAAGACACAACGCAAAAACCTGAACATCCAATAGCTAAAAACCACATCTCTACCCAACAACCACAACCTAATCCAAAACCCAATCCACAAATAAACACAACCCAGACAAATATTGATATCCCAATCCTCATCAGAGAAGCCGTTGAGCGTGAACGGAAACGTCCAAACGCCATCTTATTTGGTCTAGAGGACATCAATGTCAATGATGATATCACAACTGATGATGTCTGAAACATCATCAGTGATTATCAAGCATCAACCATCTCCGCTGATGAAATACTTGACATTTCCCGCATTGACCGAGAGCTCAAAAACAGAGACGGCTCTGTGGCCCCATGCATGTGCAGGGTCATTTGCAAAAATGAATCAAGCAAACGTAAATTCATTTATACTATAAACTCACTCGCCAAAACCAACACCAACCATAAGAACCTCCGTTGCCGCCCTGACCTAACCATACAGCAACGTGCCCGCTCCCGTGTACTCCGCACTGAACTCAAAAAACGTCTAGACAATGGAGAGAAGGACCTGTACATTGACTACCATGCTGACTGTATCAAAAGTAAGTCACACAACCCGCAACTCGGCTTTAACCCTCAACCACAACCCTACCTCAACCGATCCACCATCACCCAAGACTAGGCATGCACGCCCCCAACTACCTCAATTCCAACTACTACAGGCCTTAAATGCAAACTACTCAATGCAAGAAGCCTTGTGAATAAAATACCTGAATTTTTCCTCCTACTAAATATGGCTAAATTCGACATTATATTTGTCTGTGAAACATGGTTCAATGCATCTCTCCCTGACTCCATTACCACAGTAAGGGACTATCATGTTTACCGATCAGATCGTGAAATTCGTAGAGGAGGTGGTGTTGCTATCTTCTATAAAAAGTCCTTACATCTAAAAAATATCCAAGTTACCCAGGAGCTTGCTCTTCCTGAGACCATCATCTGTGAACTATCCTTAAATATCACAATTCGATTCTTACTATGTTACAGAGCACCTGATTATGACATCGAACATGTAAACAAGCTAAATACATTACTAACATGGGCTGCATCCTGCCCATACCCTTTTATCTTTCTTGGTGATTTCAATCTACCTCATATTGACTGGACCCTAAATGAATGTACAACTGAAATCATACACACAACCTTCTACAATGCTATTACAAATCTGGGACTGGAACAACTAGTAACCAACAACACTAGACTAAACAACTGCCTCGATCTCATATTCTGCAATAGTTTGAATTTAATTTACGGAATACAAACTAAAGAACCCTTTTCCAGCAGTGACCACAATAAGATTGACTTTTGTCTCAACATACGCCCACACAAAAAATCACCACAATGATGTAATCCCCAATTGTAACTTCAAAAAAGGCAACTATGATCTTATAGACAACGATCTCTCATCCCTTGATTGGCAATCTCTATTCACTGGATGCAATACTGTTGAAGACCATTACAACATATTTTTACTTGAAGTCAAAAGAGTCATCAAACTATATGTACCAACAACAACTCCCAAAACAAAACGAAAAAGCAGATTACCCATAACAATAAGGAAACTTCAATCCAAAAAGAAATCACTCTGGCGGAAAAATAAATCTGGTCATGTTGCCAATTTCAAAAGCCGATACAAAAATTTATGCCACCAGATAAAGACCGAATGCAACAATTATCACATTAAACAAGAGGAAAACCTTCTAAGCACCAATTCCACCCGTGCTTTTTACAATTTTGTAAACAACAAACTAAAAGACTCAAGGTCCATCCCACCCTTGATAGGACCTGATGGTAAAGACTGCAACAACGACACCATTAAAGCCAACCTCTTTAACACATTCTTCGGCTCAGTATTTGTAAACAGCAATGGATGATGCCCAGTATTTCCTAGCCGTACCACAGATAACAACAATGATCTAATACATATCGATTTTACAGAAGACAATGTTGAAAAAGCACTACGCAATCTAAAACCATCTCTATCTATTGGACCGGATGGAATATGTGCCTACTTCTTAAAAAAGCTATCCACTGCCATAGCCAAACCTCTAAGCATAATCTTTGAAAAATCCTTCAGGACCAGCTCCTTGCCTAACCTATGGTCACAAGCCACAGTCATCCCCATCTTCAAAAAGGGAGACCCAAGCCTAGTTGAAAATTACAGACCAATCTCCTTATGCTGCGTCACCTGTAAAGTCATGGAATCAATTATTAACCAATCCATCATCCTCCACCTAGAGACAAACAACCTACTCTCCAATAAACAATTTGGTTTCAGAAAAAAACTATCCTGTAATCTGCAACTCTTACAATGCAAAAACATATGGACGACACAACTCGACCAGGGCAAAGCAATAGACGCAATCTACATAGACTTCTGTAAAGCCTTTGATTCAGTGGTACACGACAAACTACTCCTAAAAATAAAATCCTATGGTATCTCTGGACAACTGAATAACTGGATAGAACATTCCTGTCAAACAGACAACAAATGGTCAAAATTGGGAGCGTCCTATCAAACTCTGTACCTGTCAATAGTGGTGTCCCCCAAGGCAGTGTTCTAGGACCAACTCTCTTCATACTCTACATAAATGACCTCTGCGATCATATTAAGAGCAATTGCATTCTTTTCGCTGATGATGTAAAGCTGTTCAATACCACAGACAATACTGCTACCCTACAAAAAGATCTCGACTATGTATCAGAATGGTCAAACAAATGGCAACTTCAAATCTCAACAAATAAATGCTCTGTTTTACATATTGGCAAAAAAAATCAGAAAATAAAATACAAGCTGAATAGTCAAGATCTTGTTGATGACCCAAGCTCTGTAAAGGACCTTGGAATACTCACCTCTAATGATCTAAGTGCTAGAGCCCACTGCAACTACATAGCCAAAAAGGCATTAAGAGTTGTTAACCTAATCCTACGTAGCTTTTTCTCTGGTAATATCACACTACTAACCAGAGCATACAAAACATTTGCTAGACCAATACTCGAATACAGTTCATCAATCTGGAACCCACATTACATATCTGATATTAGCATAATTGAGAAAGTCCAGAAATATTTCACAAGAAGAGTTCTCCACTCCTCCACTCGCTATAGAATACCTTATGCCACCAGACTTGAAATTCTAGAGCTAGAAAACCTTGAATTACGCCGTCTTCGGTCTGATTTAAGCATGGTATATAAAATCATACATTGCAATGTCCTACCTGTCAATGAATACTTCAGCTTCAACCATAACAACACAAGAGCACACAATAGATACAAACTCAATGTTAACCGCACCAAACTTGATTGCAGGAAATATGACTTCAGCAATAGAGTGGTCAATGTCTGGAATACTCTACCCGACTCTGTAGTTTCTTCCCCAAACCTCAAAAACTTTAACCTTAGACTTTCTACTATTGACCTCACCCCTTTCCTAAGAGGTCTGTAGGGGGCGTGCATAAGTGCACCAACGTGCCTACCATCCCTGTCCTATTGTTTCTCTTATTCTTCTTTTATTTTTCTTATATGTACCCATTTCATGTATTCACAACTATGTATACACTTATACTTATTATCTTGTAAACAATTGGCAAATCAAATAAATAAATAAATAAATAAATAAATAAATAAATAAATAAATAAATAAATAAACTTAAGAAGCAGCTCCTCTCCTCCCATCCTTTCTAGCAGTGCAGTACTCGATGGTTTTAACTCCTTTAAGCTCAACCACAGACGACCATTAAGGGCTTTCTAGTCACTGCTAAGTGACTACCATCTCCTGATAGGACACAAAACAACACGCTTGTCTGTCTCTAACATGTTTGTAAGATGTTTTCACTGATCAAATGCTATCAAATCATTTTTGAGTTCTAGCAATCTATCTTTGCAACTGATCCATGTGCAATAGTGAAATGTGACACTAAAGTAGGTTGTGAAGATTAGCTATGAGCTGAGCCCTCAATGTTTATTGTTATGAACTAACAAAAAACAATTTGAATAAACTTATTAACATTATGTTAAGCAGGCTTGAAATCCTGCACTTTGGATTGGCCCTGGGATAGCGAACTGGGATTGGTCCTCATGGATCAACCTGATTGGCTATTAGTTTAACATCTTTCATTGGCCAAAAAGTAAGCATGTGGTCACAGGTCATTGGTTAACAGGTCAGTAGCTAGCTCTATAAAAGGGCTACTGCTGCCCAAGGGTTTTGCTCTCTGTTTCTGATTCTTAATAAAGAGTTGAAGTTCACTAAGTCACTGACTCGTCTCAATTACTTGCACCCATGCCCAGAATATAACACTGGTGACGAAGGTGGGATGCAAGAGATGATAGAGCTGACTGAACACTAAAGAGCGCCAAGCAGAGCACGTGGCTGAACACGCACCAACGACGGCAACATGGCCAGCGGTGCTATACCACCCGCTCCATTCGACCCGCAAACGAAGACTGGTACTCATATATGGATCGGTTCCAAATGTTTTTGGAAACCAATAACTTAAAGGATGCGACAACCGGCAAGAAACAAGCAATATTCCTGACCCATTGCGGGCCGGCCGTATTTAAAATGGCAAAATCACTCGCAAAGCCGGCTGAAGTGAAATCAATGGACTGGGACGCCCTCGCTCCTCCTAAAGGCCCACTATGCACCCGCGGTGCCCACACTTGTTCGAAGACATGAATTTTACCAGAGGGACCAACGGAAAAGTGAAAGTCTCGAGACTACATCGCTGACCTCCGGAATTTGGGAGGCCTCTGTGGGTTTTCCAACCTCAAGAAGCTTTGCGAGACCGCATAGTTCTGGGATTAGATGACCAGACGGTGCAAAGCAAGATCATGGCAAAAGGGGACATCGATCTTGCCGATGCCATCGCAGACACTACTGCAGCAGAAGCAACCAGGAAGACGGCTGCTCGAATGCGCCGCAACAACGCACCGCTCCGCCAACTCGCGAATGACACCTCACCTCGCCGCGAGAGGCACTCAACAACGGCGCATCATGAAGACCTGGAATCCCCATCAGAAAGTGATGAGGAAGAGGTCAACCGACTCTGGTCCGAACGAGACCAACAAACCCAACGATTCCCATGAAAATGCGCGGGTTGTGGGGCAAACCACCCACGATCAGATTGCAAATTCCTCGACGCACTCTGCCGTTCCTGTGGAAAAAGAGGCCACATTGCAAAGGTCTGCAGAAGCAAGCGAGAGTCCAGTCCCAAGCGCAGGGAGAATAACTGCAGCCAGTCTTCAGGATTTGAACCTGCGAATCGGAACCACCCGAACCACCAATGGAACAACCACTCCTACAGAAATAAAACACCTGCCTCTTCCACGAGATGGGAAGCACACCAAACCATTACCATCGGCCACGCTACATCCTTAGACGCAAGGAAGATCCGAGTGAAGGTCGCCATCGAGAACCAACCTTGCGTGATGGAAGTCGACTCGGGGTCGTCCCTCTCAATGGTTTCCTGGAAAACTTTCAAGCAACTAATCCTGGCCATCCGTCGACAGGACCTCAGTCCCCAGAGGATCATACTCAAGGATTACCAGGGCAACAGAATTCCAGTCGTCGGTTCCAGCCAAGTCCAAGTCTCCTTCAAGAACCGTATCGCTTCACTACCACTGACTGTCGTCGATCGTGATCGGCCTAGCTTATTAGGCCTACAATGGTTCGCCCCGCTCGGGATCGTGGTAGCCGGCGTCCACCGAGCTGAGAGCAACGACTGGGAGGAGTCCCTCGTACAAGAATTCCAGGACGTTTTTTCTGACGGACTAGGCAAGTATAAGGGGACCCCAATATCGTTTAACCTCAACCCTGAAATAGCTCCCATCCGCCTTAAGCCTCGTCGGGTGCCTTTTGCACTAAAACCAAAGATCGACGAGCAACTCGATAAATTAATAGCCCAGGGCGTTTTAGAACCAACCGACCACGCCCATTGGGAAACCCAAATTGTAACACCCATTAAACCAGATGGATCGTTAAGAATTTGTGGGGATTATCGGGCCACTTTGAACCACGCACTTCAACAAAGTGCTTACCCTTTACCGGTGGTTCAACACCTTCTCCACTCCCTGGGTGGTGGGAAGATATTCGCTAAATTGGATTTGGCACAAGCGTACCAACAGTTGCCCGTTGATGCGGAAACTGCAGAAGCACAAACTATCGTTACACATAGAGGCGCTTTTAAGTGCAATAGACTCCAATTCGGAGTGAGCGTAGCTCCGGGATTTTTCAAAGTTTAATGGAGAGACTCTTACAAGGCATAAAAGGGGTCGTACCATACTTTGATGATGTATTAATCGCCGCCCTAATAGAGACATCTTAGAAAAGCGTCTCAGAATGGTCCTAAAGAAATTTAAAGACGACGGCCTGAAGGTTAAAAAAATAAATGTCAACTGTGTAACCGAGAGGGTGGAGTTCCTGGGATACCTTCTCAATAGTCAAGGAATCCACCCCACTGATAACAAGCTAAAAGCGATTAAAAACGCCCCAATGCCCAAGAATAGAACAGACCTCCAAGCCTTTCTGGGGCTCATTAACTTCTACAACATTTTCTTGCCCCAGAAGGCGACTGTAGCGGAGCCCTTACACAGACTTCTTGATAAAAGAGCTACCTGGGTCTGGGGACGCCGAGAGAACGCGCCTTCCAACAAGTCAAAGACTTGATAACCTCCGACGCTGTTTTGATGCAGTACAACGAGACTTTACCTTTGACTATTACTTGCGACGCTTCACCGTTTGGAGTGGGAGCGATCTTAAGCCATGTACTTCCAAACGGAAACGAAGCACCTATTGCATTTTTCTCACGAACATTATCAAAGGCCGAAAGGAACTATAGCCAACTCAATAAGGAGGCCCTTGCTGTTGTGTCTGCTGTGAAGCGCTTTCACGAGTTCGTGTATGGACGAGCATTTACGATAGTTACAGATCACAAACCATTGCTTGGTATTATAGCGGAGACAAGCCAACCCCCTATATATTATCGCCAAGAATGACTCGATGGTCTGAGTTTCTAGCTGCCTACAATTACGTGTTGCAACATCGCCCGGGAAAGCCATTCCCCACGCTGATGCATTGAGTCATTCTCCACTTCCGGAGGCCATCGACGACCCAGCTCCAACCCTCACGACGCTCCAAATCGAAACGCTGCACTCGCCACCACTAACAGCGAGAGACATCGTGATTGAAACAAAAAGGACCCTATCCTGGCACGAGTCCTCAGCTGGGTCGAAAGAGGATGGCCAGCCGACCAAATCCACGACGATTTCGCACCGTTCAAGAATCGGCAGACAGAGCTTTTCTCCCAGAGAGGTTGCGTTCTCTGGGGGATAGAGTAGTCGTCCCAGAGAGACTACAACAGACTGTTTAAAAAGTATTACACGAGGTACATCTGGGCATCATGCGCATGAAGGCGCGCGCACAAAGCTACGCATGGTGGCCGGGTATTGATAAACAAATTGCAGCCTGGGTAACCACGTGCCAGAAGTGCCAAGACGTTAGTAACGCCCTACCTAGAGCAACGCCAAACGAGTGGGAAATCCTCGGGGTCCGTGGTCCCGTATCCACGTTGATTTTGCGGGACCCACCAAAGGACACACGTTTTTGTTAACAGTTGACGCCTATTCAAACTGGCTAGAAATCCAAAAGATGAAGACAACCACAACAGAGTCAGTCATCAATAAACTGAATAAATTATTCGCAACACATGGGTTACCAGACGCTTTAGTTTCTGATAACGGGCCCCAGTTTACGGCCCTAGCTTTTGAACAGTATCTAGCGGACCGGGGCATCCGCCATGCGCTCACCTCGCCGGCGCACCCTGCGGCCAACGGAAGGGCAGAGCGAATGGTACAGTTCGTCAAGAAAACCCTACATAAAATGGACTATGGGGACATCGATGACAAGCTCAACCGAATACTCCTGCTCCAACACATCACCCCACACAGCATCACGAATAAGACACCTGCCGAACTGCTAATGGAGCGGAGACTTCGCTCTCACCTCGACCGCCTCCATCCCTCTTATTCACCAGAAAAACCCTGTGGATCTAGTGGGAATCAGAAAATAAAATACAAGCTGAATAGTCAAGATCTTGTTGATGACCCAAGCTCTGTAAAGGACCTTGGAATACTCACCTCTAATGATCTAAGTGCTAGAGCCCACTGCAACTACATAGCCAAAAAGGCATTAAGAGTTGTTAACCTAATCCTACGTAGCTTTTTCTCTGGTAATATCACACTACTAACCAGAGCATACAAAACATTTGCTAGACCAATACTCGAATACAGTTCATCAATCTGGAACCCACATTACATATCTGATATTAGCATAATTGAGAAAGTCCAGAAATATTTCACAAGAAGAGTTCTCCACTCCTCCACTCGCTATAGAATACCTTATGCCACCAGACTTGAAATTCTAGAGCTAGAAAACCTTGAATTACGCCGTCTTCGGTCTGATTTAAGCATGGTATATAAAATCATACATTGCAATGTCCTACCTGTCAATGAATACTTCAGCTTCAACCATAACAACACAAGAGCACACAATAGATACAAACTCAATGTTAACCGCACCAAACTTGATTGCAGGAAATATGACTTCAGCAATAGAGTGGTCAATGTCTGGAATACTCTACCCGACTCTGTAGTTTCTTCCCCAAACCTCAAAAACTTTAACCTTAGACTTTCTACTATTGACCTCACCCCTTCCTAAGAGGTCTGTAGGGGGCGTGCATAAGTGCACCAACGTGCCTACCATCCCTGTCCTATTGTTTCTCTTATTCTTCTTTTATTTTTCTTATATGTACCCATTTCATGTATTCACAACTATGTATACACTTATACTTATTATCTTGTAAACAATTGGCAAATCAAATAAATAAATAAATAAATAAATAAATAAATAAATAAATAAATAAATAAACAAACTTAAGAAGCAGCTCCTCTCCTCCCATCCTTTCTAGCTATGCAGTACTCGATGGTTTTAACTCCTTTAAGCTCAACCACAGACGACCATTAAGGGCTTTCTAGTCACTGCTAAGTGACTACCATCTCCTGATAGGACACAAAACAACACGCTTGTCTGTCTCTAACATGTTTGTAAGATGTTTTCACTGATCAAATGCTATCAAATCATTTTTGAGTCCTAGCAATCTATCTTTGCAACTGATCCATGTGCAATAGTCAAATGTGACACTAAAGTACGTTGTGAAGATTAGCTATGAGCTGAGCCCTCAATGTTTATTGTTATGAACTAACAAAAAACCATTTGAATAAACTTATTAACATTATGTTAAGCAGGCTTGAAATCCTGCACTTTGGATTGGCCCTGGGATAGCGAACTGGGATTGGTCCTCATGGATCAACCTGATTGGCTATTAGTTTAACATCTTTCATTGGCCAAAAAGTAAGCATGTGGTCACAGGTCATTGGTTAACAGGTCAGTAGCTAGCTCTATAAAAGGGCTACTGCTGCCCAAGGGTTTTGCTCTCTGTTTCTGATTCTTAATAAAGAGTTGAAGTTCACTAAGTCACTGACTCGTCTCAATTACTTGCACCCATGCCCAGAATATAACACTGCCGACGAAGGTGGGATGCAAGAGACGATAGAGCTGACTGAACACTAAAGAGCGCCAAGCAGAGCACGTGGCTGAACACGCACCAACGACGGCAACATGGCCAGCGGTGCTATACCACCCGCTCCATTCGACCCGGCAAACGAAGACTGGTACTCATATATGGATCGGTTCCAAATGTTTTTGGAAACCAATAACTTAAAGGATGCGACAACCAGCAAGAAACAAGCAATATTCCTGACCCATTGCGGGCCGGCCGTATTTAAAATGGCAAAATCACTCGCAAAACCGGCTGAAGTGAAATCAATGGACTGGGACGCCCTCGCTCCCCTCCTAAAGGCCCACTATGCACCCGCGGTGCCCACACTTGTTTGAAGACATGAATTTTACCAGAGGGACCAATGGAAAAGCGAAAGTCTCGCAGACTACATCGCTGACCTCCGGAATTTGGGAGGCCTCTGTGGGTTTTCCAACCTTGAAGAAGCTTTGCGAGACCGCATAGTTCTGGGATTAGATGACCAGACGGTGCAAAGCAAGATCATGGCAAAAGGGGACATCGATCTTGCCGATGCCATCGCAGACACTACTGCAGCAGAAGCAACCAGGAAGTCGGCCGCTCGAATGCGCCGCAACAACGCACCGCTCCGCCAACTCGCGAATGACACCTCACCTCGCCGCGAGAGGCACTCAACAACGGCGCATCATGAAGACCTGGAATCCCCATCAGAAAGTGATGAGGAAGAGGTCAACCGACTCGGTCCGAACGAGACCAACAAACCCAACGATTCCCATGAAAATGCGCGGGTTGTGGGGCAAACCACCCACGATCCGATTGCAAATTCCTCGACGCACTCTGCCGTTCCTGTGGAAAAAGAGGCCACATTGCAAAGGTCTGCAGAAGCAAGCGAGAGTCCAGTCCCAAGCGCAGGGAGAATAACTGCAGCCAGTCTTCAGGATTTGAACCCGCGAATCGGAACCACCCGAACCACCAATGGAACAACCACTCCTACAGAAATAAAACACCTGCCTCTTCCACGAGACGGGAAGAAGCACACCAAACCATTACCATCGGCCACGCTACATCCTTAGACGCAAGGAAGATCCGAGTGAAGGTCGCCATCGAGAACCAACCTTGCGTGATGGAAGTCGACTCGGGGTCGTCCCTCTCAATGGTTTCCTGGAAAACTTTCAAGCAACTAATCCTGGCCATCTGTCGACAGGACCTCAGTCCCCAGAGGATCATACTCAAGGATTACCAGGGCAACAGAATTCCAGTCGTCGGTTCCAGCCAAGTCCAAGTCTCCTTCAAGAACCGTATCGCTTCACTACCACTGACTGTCGTCGATCGTGATCTGCCTAGCTTATTAGGCCTACAATGGTTCGCCCCGCTCGGGATCGTGGTAGCCGGCGTCCACCGAGCTGAGAGCAATGACTGGGAGGAGTCCCTCGTACAAGAATTCCAGGACGTTTTTTCTGATGGACTAGGCAAGTATAAGGGGACCCCAATATCGTTTAACCTCAACCCTGAAATAGCTCCCATCCGCCTTAAGCCTCGTCGGGTGCCTTTTGCACTAAAACCAAAGATCGACGAGCAACTCGATAAATTAATAGCCCAGGGCGTTTAGAACCAACCGACCACGCCCGTTGGGAAACACAAATTGTAACACCCATTAAACCAGATGGATCGTTAAGAATTTGTGGGGATTATCGGGCCACTTTGAACCACGCACTTCAACAAATTGCTCACCCTTTACCGGTGGTTCAACACCTTCTCCACTCCCTGGGTGGTGGGAAGATATTCGCTAAATTGGATTTGGCACAAGCGTACCAACAGTTGCCCGTTGATGCGGAAACTGCAGAAGCACAAACTATCGTTACACATAGAGGCGCTTTTAAGTGCAATAGACTCCAATTCGGAGTGAGCGTAGCTCCGGGAATTTTTCAAAGTTTAATGGAGAGACTCTTACAAGGCATAAAAGGGGTCGTACCATACTTTGATGATGTATTAATCGCCGCCCCTAATAGAGACATCTTAGAAAAGCGTCTCAGAATGGTCCTAAAGAAATTTAAAGACGACGGCCTGAAGGTTAAAAAAAATAAATGTCAACTGTGTACCGAGAGGGTGGAGTTCCTGGGATACCTTCTCAATAGTCAAGGAATCCACCCCACTGATAACAAGCTAAAAGCGATTAAAAACGCCCCAATGCCCAAGAATAGAACAGACCTCCAAGCCTTTCTGGGGCTCATTAACTTCTACAACATTTTCTTGCCCCAGAAGGCGACTGTAGCGGAGCCCTTACACAGACTTCTTGATAAAAGAGCTACCTGGGTCTGGGGACGTCGAGAGGAACGCGCCTTCCAACAAGTCAAAGACTTGCTAACCTCCGACGCTGTTTTGATGCAGTACAACGAGACTTTACCTTTGACTATTACTTGCGACGCTTCACCGTTTGGAGTGGGAGCGATCTTAAGCCATGTACTTCCAAACGGAAACGAAGCACCTATTGCATTTTTCTCACGAACATTATCAAAGGCCGAAAGGAACTATAGCCAACTCAATAAGGAGGCCCTTGCTGTTGTGTCTGCTGTGAAGCGCTTTCACGAGTTCGTGTATGGACGAGCATTTACGATAGTTACAGATCACAAACCATTGCTTGGTATTATAGCGGGAGACAAGCCAACCCCCTATATATTATCGCCAAGAATGACTCGATGGTCTGAGTTTCTAGCTGCCTACAATTACGTGTTGCAACATCGCCCAGGGAAAGCCATTCCCCACGCTGATGCATTGAGTCATTCTCCACTTCCGGAGGCCATCGACGACCCAGCTCCAACCCTCACGACGCTCCAAATCGAAACGCTGCACTCGCCACCACTAACAGCGAGAGACATCGCGATTGAAACAAAAAGGGACCCTATCCTGGCACGAGTCCTCAGCTGGGTCGAAAGAGGATGGCCAGCCGACCAAATCCACGACGATTTCGCACCGTTCAAGAATCGGCAGACAGAGCTTTTCTCCCAGAGAGGTTGCGTTCTCTGGGGGGATAGAGTAGTCGTCCCAGAGAGACTACAACAGACTGTTTAAAAAGTATTACACGAGGTACATCCGGGCATCATGCGCATGAAGGCGCTCGCACAAAGCTACGCATGGTGGCCGGGTATTGATAAACAAATTGCAGCCTGGGTAACCACGTGCCAGAAGTGCCAAGACGTTAGTAACGCCCTACCTAGAGCAACGCCAAACGAGTGGGAAATCCCTCGGGGTCCGTGGTCCCGTATCCACGTTGATTTTGCGGGACCCACCAAAGGACACACGTTTTTGTTAACAGTTGACGCCTATTCAAACTGGCTAGAAATCCAAAAGATGAAGACAACCACAACAGAGTCAGTCATCAATAAACTGAATAAATTATTCGCAACACATGGGTTACCAGACGTTTTAGTTTCTGATAACGGGCCCCAGTTTACGGCCCTAGCTTTTGAACAGTATCTAGCGGACCGGGGCATCCGCCATGCGCTCACCTCGCCGGCGCACCCTGCGGCCAACGGAAGGGCAGAGCGAATGGTACAGTTCGTCAAGAAAACCCTACATAAAATGGACTATGGGGACATCGATGACAAGCTCAACCGAATACTCCTGCTCCAACACATCACCCCACACAGCATCACGAATAAGACACCTGCCGAACTGCTAATGGGGCGGAGACTTCGCTCTCACCTCGACCGCCTCCATCCCTCTTATTCACCAGAAAAACCCTGTGGATCTAGTGGGAAGTGCCACGAATTCAAGGTAGGCGACTTGGTGTTTGCTAAAAACTTTTCAGGCAACCCGTTATGGGTCCCTGCGACTATTACCCAACCCACCGGCCCCAGATCCTACCGCCTACAGACTAATGATGGGAGACTTTGGAAACGCCATATAGATCAACTTCGATCCAGAATGGCACCCACCTCCCGTGACTCCCATAATTCACAAACTAAGGGGAGAGGAGATATTGAGGCCGAAAACGGGCTACATGACGACATAATCATGGGGACCCAGCAACCTAACCGAAGAAACGCACAACCTGAAGAAGAATCAGGGAGCGGGGTGATATCTCCGCCCAGAAATAGCATGAGGGAGGCAAGCCCACGGGACCCAGAAGCAAGCCTAGGAGACTGGAATAACAACAACGAGAGCCGCGCCAAGTCCTCCCGCGCGGAAACGGAACTAGCCGCACCAGAAACACTTGATAGCGTTCCACTGGAATCGGACTGCAGACAAAAACCAGTGGAACTGCGAAAATCAAACAGGCATATTTACCCGAATGTTACCGCACCCCTCAAACGGAACCTAGAGGGGAGGGGTGTTATGAACTAACAAAAAACCATTTGAATAAACTTATTAACATTATGTTAAGCAGGCTTGAAATCCTGCACTTTGGATTGGCCCTGGGATAGCGAACTGGGATTGGTCCTCATGGATCAACCTGATTGGCTATTAGTTTAACATCTTTCATTGGCCAAAAAGTAAGCATGTGGTCACAGGTCATTGGTTAACAGGTCAGTAGCTAGCTCTATAAAAGGGCTACTGCTGCCCAAGGGTTTTGCTCTCTGTTTCTGATTCTTAATAAAGAGTTGAAGTTCACTAAGTCACTGACTCGTCTCAATTACTTGCACCCATGCCCAGAATATAACATTTATGAAGTTCTTAAGAGAATTTCATAGAGTTGGAAGAGACCAACTCCCTAAGCAGAAGACCCTATTCTGTTCCAGACAAATGGATGTCCAATCTCCTCTTCAAAAACCCCATTGATGGAGCATCCACAAGTTCTAGAGGCAAAGCATTTCGAACTGATTGTTCTCTGAAAGGAAATTTCTCCTTGATTCTAGGTTGGATGTCTGACAAGTCTTCCTCTTTGTGCTGCTCTGAGGGGCATTGGACAATAGGCTTTTTCTGTTTCAGCCCCTCAAATATTGAAAGACTGCTATGATGAAACCCCAGTCCTTCTCTGTGTTAGGCTAGATATATCCAGTTCCTGCAATAGTTCATTGTAGAACTACTTTGGAGTAGAAATGAAGAAATTACAAGAAAGAGGGTATTTTCTAAGTCAAAAGAAGAAAATAGAACAATTGTTAAAAATATATGGAAAGTTGTGAAAGTGTGCAAAGTGCCATGACACTAGATTGTCAAACCATCAAAAATGGAACAATTTGTAATCCGGAACTCTATCAAGCAGTCCTAGGAGGTCTGTGATGCAGTATTTATCACATACTGTGGCCAGATATTACCGATTCAGTCAACATTTTAAACCATAGCACATCACAACCTACAAAAAGCACTGGTTAGGAATTAAAAGGATATTGAAAGAGAACCATGGATTTTTAGGATTGCATTTACCACCACCAAGTGAATTGGAATTGAAATGCTTTGTAGATAGTATTTGGGCTGATGATGTACAAGATAGAAAGTCAATGTCAGGATTTGTTATAATGTTAGCAAACATGCTAACTAGTTGGAAATCTAGAAAACAGACTTCAGATGCCATTTCCACAGCTGCAGCCCAATTCATAGCATTATAAGAATTGTGTTCAGAGATGATGTGGTATATCTGGTTAGTAAAGGATTTGAATATTGAAATGAAAGGAGTTATACCAATATTTGAAGATAACACAATATGTATACAAATGGCAACTGATGCGAGTAATAATCAGAAAGAAGCATGTTGACATAAAATAATGTAATGTCAGGGAGGCAGGAAAGAAAATGCAATAGACATAATTTATTGTCCACCGGGAAATAAATTATTTATTTACTTGATTTGATTTGTCAATTGCTTACAAAATAATAGGTATAAGTATAAACATGAGTAAGAATACAGAAAACAAGTACAATTAAATGGAGACAATAGGACAGGGATGGGAGGCATGATTGTGCACTTATGCACGCCCGACAGACCTCTTAGGAATGGGGTGAGGTCAATAGCGGATAGTGGACCTCATGACAAAACCATTAAGTATACAAAAAACACAAAGATCTTGTATAACAATTTGATTTCAATGCTGTCCAGGTATAAATTGGAGGGGTGTTAAGATATTAAATGTAGTAGCTGGACAAGTAAAATTGTAGAATGGGCAAGAACAGGCAGTTCTAAGTTGATTGGTTGGAGAGTGCTTGGTCCTGCATGAGGCAATCTATGCTATGACTGGTTGCTGTAGGTGTAAAGGGGGAGTTTCCCATATTTCCTGCTTTTTTCCTTCTGTGTACTCTGTATCCTATTTGGATTTACCTCAGGATGTTTCTGTGTTCCTGACCATCTTGTTTGCTGTAAATATGTCAAATGTATTCATTTTTATAAAACTATAAATTTACCTCAGTGTCTCTGATTTGATTTGGAAACTTGCTGCATAATTCCCTGACAGAGAACTGTCTCCATTACACCCACACAAAAAAGCCACTTGCAGTAGATGTCATTTGCTGGAAACATCACCGGGAGGGAGATAATTGTTGTAATTTGTAGCTGGTCCATTAGCCAGAAAGATGTAAAGGATCGTGGTAAGAAAAAAAAATCTGCTCTGGGAGGTCCCTGTCCTCTGGGACTGATGGAGGAGTTTGGGATTATGAGAGCACACAAATGAATGGCTTTGTGAGCCTGAGCTCTTCCCAAGAAGCTCCCACAGGGAGCACAGTCGCTTGTTAAAAGACCCCTCAACATGGTTTGGAAACTGCAGGTTTGTTTGGAGAAGGCTGAAGCGGATGTGGCTCCTCCCACAGATTTGGAATTATTAGACTCGATTCATGATGAACTGAACTTTCGTAAGAAGACTGGAGAATGGACCTAACCATGTCTAACTGGAAAACAATTTGGAAAATGGATCGACCAAGAGGTTTTAGGATTTGGGGGAATAAGACACAACTGTTCTCTTCATTGTTCTCAACTTAAATTTTAAGAAAAACTTTTATTAATAAGAATCAAACAAAGGTATTTCATCCCGGACAAATCAGAGAGAATGATTCTAGTGATTTATGGTAAATAAGAAGCCATTCTAAATTTGATACAAATTAAACGGAATAGTAGATTGTTAACAAGGTGATTTGATGTTTAACTTGGTTGTTGGTTCACCTGTTAATTACAATGCCTTTATAGATCATAGATTAATGTTGAATTGGTTGTCAACAGAGGTAGAATTTTATAAATTTTGGGCCTGCTTCAGAAGGGGAGAAAACTAATATTGCTTCAATATACTTATGAATATTCTAGTGGGGGGATAATAAAAGTAAATCTGTTTTTCCTTTTTAATTTTTCCTTTTTATATGTTTTTTCTATTTTTGTTTTGATTTTGAAAAAAATTATTTTTGTTTTTGGAGTTTGAACATTATATTAATATTTTGAATAAAATAACCTTTTGAAAAAAATCCCTTTAACACAAGTACGTTTATGGCGCTACTGTGGACCTATTTTCGAAACTACCTCTAAATTTATAGAATCATAGCAACATGGGATTGGTTGTATCATGGTGACTAGAACTGGACACAATATTCTAGATCTACTGTCACCAGTACAGTGTAATGCAACTCTTATCACTGATTCTTGTCTTGACACTATGCCTCTCTTGATGCAGCCTGGGACTACGTTGGGTTTTTTCAGCAGGGGCAGCGCTATACAGCACAATACTGGCACAAGTGGTACTTAGCATACGGCCCAGGGTTACTTGGCCTGCCCTTTTGGAGATTTCTCAGAGGCAGCCATCATTTTCGGTGCACCCACATTTCCTTTACACAGTTTACAAACAGTCTACTGTAAACTGAATACTTTGTTCTAGTGACAATGACCCAGAAGCAGCCACCATTTTGATACAGAGGCAGGCATGACAAAATGGCAGCTACTTCCACAAGTCTGCCACATGACCAGGCATGAATCCCAGGCACACTCAAACTAACAGCCCACAAATACGTTCTTGCCTTCCTTCACCAACATGAGGTTCAGAGATCTTTGAAAGGTATGGAGAAAGAGGAGGCTGTGATGCCTGGTGGGATGGGAGTCAGGCCTAACAACTGTAGGGACTGAGTGGGAATAGGAAAATGCCTGTGCGGACGCAAAGGGTGGGGTAGTGGAGGCCAGGCCTCCAAGAGATTCTCACAACCCTGAGGTAGTCACTGTTCTGGATAACCACTTGAACATTTCTTTAACAGCTTCATCAGTGAGAGAAGGGGATAGGTAGTTAAGCAAAGTAATCTCACTTAACAACCACTGCAAGATGCAACCGTAACTGACAGGCTCCATTACGGTTGTATCTAGAGGACTACTTCTATTGTGACTGGGGAATTCTGGGGCTCAAAATATGGAGGACACCAAGGTAGAAGACAGAAATTCCACGTGTGGGAATTCCATAATCAATATACAAAAAACACCACCCAAAAGCCTTTTTGAGGAATTCCACTACTTTTCCAAAAATGAAATTACTGCTGATAACGAGAAACAGCTTAGCCATTTTCCATTTCCCTTTTTCTCTCCACTTACAAATCTAATTCTGAGATATGTTTTCACTTACACTCCTAATGAGAGATGAGAAATGAAATTCAAACTCATCAGCTTTCCTCAGTTGGATTTCCATGTGGGCAATAATGAACAATACATGCCAGAAGCATCATCGACAGAAAGATCTGTCTCCTCTGTGAGTCTTCTGGTATATCACCAGGTTTACATTTCTCTTGTGTCGATTTTCTGATGTCTTACCAAGTTGGAATTGTAACAGAAACGTTTCCCACAATCAGGAAATTCAAAGGGTTTCTCTCCTGTGTAAGTCCTCTGATGGTTCACCAGGAGAGAATTCTGACTGAAATTTTTCCAATAGTCAGAACATTAAATTGGTTTCTCCCCTGTATGAGTCCTCTGATGGTTCACCACATGAGAATTTTGACTGAGACTTTCCCTCCAAAGAGGATATTCAAAGGACTTTTCTATTGTGTGAGTCCTCTGATGTCTCTCCAGGCTGGAATTCTGAATGAAACTTTTCCCGCAAACACGACATTCAAAGGGTTTATCTCCTGTGTGACTCCTTTGATGTTTCACCAGGTTGGAATTCTGACTGAAACTTTTCCCACAAATAGGACATTCAAAGGGTTTTTCTCCTGTGTGAGTCCTCTGATGCCTCACCAGGAGAGAATTCTGACTGAAACTTTTCAAGCAAACAGGACATTTACAGGGTTTCTCTCCTGTGTGAGTCCTTTGATGTTTCACCAGGTTGGAATTCTGACTGAAACATTTCCCACAAATAGGACATTCAAAGGGTTTTTCTCCTCTGTGAGTCCTCTGGTGTCTTACCATGGTGGAATTCTCACTGAAACCTTTCCCACAAACAGGACATTCAAAGGGTTTCTCTCCTGTGTGAGTCCTCTGATGACTCACCAGGCTTGAATTCTGACTGAAACTTTTCCCACAAATAGGACATTCAAAGGGTTTTTCTCCTGTGTGAGTCCTCTGATGGCTCACCAGGACAGAATTGTGACTGAAACTTTTCCAACAAACAGGACATTTAAAGGGTTTCTCTCCTATGTGAGTCCTCTTATGGTTTACCAAGTCAGAATTCTTACTGAAAGCTTTCCCACAATAAGGACATGCAAACGGTTTCTGAACTGTGTGAGTCCTCTGGTGTCTTACCAGGCTGGAATTATGATTGAAACCTTTCCCACAAACAGGATATTCAAAGGGTTTCTTTCCTGAGTGAGTCCTCAGGTGTCTCATGTGGTGGGAATATCCAATGAAATATTTCTGACAATCCGGACAGTCATATGGCTTCTTCCTGCTGTGAGTCCTCAGATGTATCACCAAGTTGTCATTTTTCTTAAAAGATTTAGCACATTGGAAGCACTTGTAGGGCATCGCTTCTGGGTGGGTTCTTCAATCAAAAGGGATCTGTTCTGACAAAAGCTTTTGCCACATTCAGATAATTTGTATCTAATTTTCTCCAGATTAGATTTTTCCCGCATAATCATTTGCGATTTGAAGTCTGCATCTTCCATGATAGGCACACCTATTGAGATTTTCCACCACTGATATTCTTGAGAAGGTCAACAATATGTGTGCTCCCTTGTTTAGCGTTGCTTTGATTTAAGCCCATTTCTTCCCCCAGGGCAATGCAAGGATTACTGTCTGCCCTATGTACCTGTCCAATTAATCTTTTCCTCCCCACTCACTTCCAGATATTTTCCTCTTTTTCTGAATGGAAAAATAATCTTTCTTGACCTATTTGTGTATTGTGTCCTTGAGTTCCACATACTCTACTTTTTGCAGCACGAAATCTCGTATTGATTTCTTTCCTTTGTCTCTCACTGCTGTGGAAGGAGAAGAATTGTGTGGTTTTTCTGATGGAAATGGTGAATATTTTTATTTCTGCCTCAATCTGCTTTGCTTTTCAATATTGCTTGTTATTCTCAGTTGTTCAGTGTGGTCTTCTGGCATCATCTTTGTCTGTAAGATTCAAATGAAAGTGTGACTTTTATTGTTTATAAAAGGGTTGCAGAAAATGTGAAAAAAGTGTACATTACAATGAAAAAAGCAAACATGCCAATATGCTAGAATAATCACTTACATTAATTATGATATTTACTACTGAGTTCCAGTTCAAATATCCATTCAATCATTAAATTCACTTGTTGACTTAGGTCAATCACAAATTCTCAGACCTGCAAAGGGTTATCATCAAATACAGTTACGTGAAGAAGAAAGTACACCCTCGACCTGTATGATTTGATGTATCACGACATAGTAAAAAATAATCTCTTCCTTAGCAGTTTAAAAATAGGTAAATATAATGTCAGATGAGCAAGATGATATTTTATACCCATGTCATTCTTTTTTTACAAAAACAAAAACACCCTTACTTCTTCCATAGGTATGAAGAGGCAAAGTAGCAACCAGTGCTGCTGATCAAATGCACTTGATCAATTGATCATCAACAATTGTGACTATATCTATAAAAGCCGAAGTTGTAGGAGTTTCCTGGTCTCCAGCACTGAGGTATGAATTAGATGCCAAAGAGTAAAGACATCAGCAGGGATGTTAGAGAAGCCATCGTTGCTGCCCATCAATCTGGGAAGGGTTATATTTTCCAAACAATTTAAACTCCATCATTCTACGTTCCACGTTCACAAGTGGAAAACATTCAAGACACTTGCCAATCTTCTCAGGAGTGGCAGTGCCAGCAAATTCACCCCAGGTTCAGAACGTGCAATGCTCAGAGTAATTAGAAAAAATCCAAACATTGCATCTCAGGATCAATAGGCCTCATTTAGCACGTTAAGTGTTAAAGTTCATTACAATTAGAAAAAGACTGAACAAGTATGGTTCGTTTGGAAGGGTTGCCAGGAGAAAGCCTCTGATTTCTAAAAAGGACATGGCAGCAACACTTTGATTTGCACATTTGCATCTGAACTAATCACAAGACTTCTGAAACACTGTCCTTTGGATGAGACTGTGCTTGTTGGTTAGACATGGAAATAATAAATAATAAAAAAATCTCAGAAGAGAGCAGGGGAAGATCAGTCTGATATTTCTGCCAAGAAAAAAGCTGGTCCATAAGAGAATAACCGAGTTGAAAGGGACCTTGGAGGTCTTCTAGTCCAATCCCTGCTCAGGCAGGAGACTTTATATCATTCCTGATTAATTGCTGTCCCGTCTCTTTTTTAAACCCTTCAGTGATGAAGAACTCAGAACTTTGGGAGCAAGCTCTTCCCAAGGAATTAAGCTTAATTTGAAGGAGGATTTTTAAAATCGTCCCACCAGCAGAAAATTGCGGCCACCACTGTTAAAGCTTGGAGCACCAGTGGACTCAAAATCTGGGGAGGGAAGAAACACGTAGCAGCAGCTGATATACTTCAGCCTAGTTGCTTCTCTGCTTCCACATCCGGGAGGAAACCCAACAGCCCTACTTGCTCCCAGCCTCTCCTCCCACCTGACCTCAACTCACCTTTCAGCTGCTGCTTCCACCCTGAGAAGAGCCCAAAAACCACTCTGCACACCACCTTCTTTCCATAAGTGATCCGGAAGAAGCAGCTCCTCTCCTCCCATCCTTTCTAGCTATGCAGTACTCGATGGTTTTAACTCATTGAAGCTCAACCACAGACGACCATTGAGGGCTTTCTAGTCACTGCTAAGTGACTGCCATCTCCTGATAGGACTGTGGAAAGGGAACTTCATGAGGACAGTGGTGACACCCAAGCAGGAAAAGCCCAAAGGGAACATCAGGCCAGCCATAAAACAAACTTGCATAGGAAAAGAGATTTAATAAAAGGTATTGAAAGAAGCCCCCTAGACAAAAGCCAAGCAATTAAGAAAGCTAAGGAAACAAGAAAAGAAAACCCTTACAAACAACAGGTCATGCCAAATCAGCTAAACAAAAAGACAAAAGACACGAAATAAATTCCATAGCAGACAGGAGATTGCCACAAAACAAATATAAGAAAACATTAGGAAACTGATAATCCAATCAAACCACCCTGCAAAGTTTGCCTTCTGCACCCCATGGAGTTTACCCTCCGGCGGAAATGAAGACAACCCCTGACAGGATTTAAAACATTAAGAAATACAAACACAAGCACACACACACAAAAGGAGGAAAAAAGGTATAAAAATCAGGGTTTTTATTATACAAGGAGAGCTAGCTCCAGGAACGCAGACTTCTTGCTATCTCTCGCCTTCCTGAAAAATAAAATAAACCTGGCTTCCAAGTAGCTGTCTGAATCCTTGCACCAGAGTATTCCCAGCCGGAGAAAATCAAATCCTCAGAAGAAAGGCATTTTCCAGCCTTTCAACAATTGGCGACCATGAAGGTTTTCCAGCCAACCCTGCCACGGACCGGGCCCGCGGATCCAAACCCAGCCGGCATGGACCTTCTTTGTCCAGGGACAACATCCACGGACCCAGCCCGGAAGGCATAAGGGTAGTAAAGGGAGTCCTTGGGCTTTTCTGCTCAACAGCTGCTTGAAAGCAGGTGAGTACCGCTTCAAATTTATAATCTTACTAGGGAGGGAGTGGAAGCGTGAGTGTACCAGGTGTGTGATTGTGGGTTTTCTCTGCGGAAACAGTGGGATCTCACCTCCTCTGTGATTACCAGCTGCACCCCAGCCAGCTGCTAGCTCCAACAAGCCGTGACCGGCTGGATTTGGGAATGCAAGGGGTGATCACAGAGTGTGAGTCCTTCTGAAGGACGTAAGAAAAACCGAGTGGGCTGAGAAAGGAACTGGTGTTGGGAAATAAATAGAAAGCAGAATAAATAGTCCTGGTGCATCTCGCAAGCAAAGCCCTGTGCATTTAGAAGGGGCCCGTACCGGCTGCTGGCAAACAAAATTGGAAATAGTTTGCCTTACAAAGCAGAGCAGGTCCTTCCAGATCCCCACCTTTAAGGGAGATCTGAAAACTGATGGCGGAGTGTGAGGAGGGGCCCGTACCGGGCTGCTAGGGGGCAGACGGTCCTCCAAGATCCCCGTTTTTTAGGGGGGGTCTTAAAACTGACGGCGGAGTTTCCCTACGAGAAAGGGGCCCGTACTCCGTGTGTAGGGAAACCGGAGTCCTTTCCAGACCTTTTTTGTCTGAAAACTGAAGGCGGTAGCCCGGCTAAACCAAAGTAATCCCCACATCAGGTAGGGAATATGGGAAGTTGTAGCTCGAGGGCAGTGGAAGAGACCCCCTTGGATTACTTGAGGCTTGGGACGAAAGGTTAGTTCCTGTCCTGCCTGGAATGAATAAAAAAGATGCAAAAAGAATTTGCAAAAAAAAATGGGCTTTATTGCGAGATGACATGGGTAGACAAATTTGGCCTGATAGCGGTACTTTAGATCAGTGGTCCCCAACCTTTTTTGTACCAGGGACCGGTTTCAAGCAGAAAAATTTTGCAAGGACCGGGGAGAGAGAAGGAGGGGGCTTTTCCTGTCGCCGCAGCTATTCCGAAACACCCGTTTCACCCCACCCCCACCCCCACCCCCCGCCCGCTTCAATCCACAGTGTCCCGTTCTGCCTGCCTGCCTGCCTGCCTTAGTTTCTGGTTGTTTGGGAGCAGCTTGGCTGAGAATAATAACTATTCGCTCTTTTACTCAGCCGAAGCTGTTCCGATTCAACCATTAACGAAGGCAGGCAGGCAGGCAGAACGGAGCACTGGGTTGAATCCAGCGCGGGCGGGCGAGTGGGCGAGCGGGCGGACGGGGTGGGGGTGGGGGAGAAACGGCGCTCGGCGACAGGAAAAGCCCCCTGCTTCTTTGAAGCAGTTTCTTCCTGTGCTGGTGGAGGAGCGAGAGAGAGACTGAGAGAGCTGACCCAGAGAGAAGGACAGGCTTCGGTTGCTTCCTCCCTCCCCTTCTTTCATTTGTGTCCTTGATCCCCGATCCCAGCAGCATTCACCGAAGGTGAAGAAAGCCGCCATTTTTTAAAAAAAAAAATTCTTTGCGGCCCGGTAGAGAGTGCTCCACGGCCCGGTACCGGTCCGCGGCCCGGTGGTTGGGGACCCCTGCTTTAGATTATAAAACCCTGAAAGCACTTAGAACATGCATTAAGCCCAGCCAAATACCCTATTGGTACTGCTGGTACTACTGGTTGGTACTATTGGTACTACTGAAATTGTTAGGACCAAAAGACCTGACCGAGAAAAATAATAATAAAGAAAAGCCTGAAACCCATTTCAGGGAAGGGAATACTGAGGCACGGATTATGGCTCCCCTTTTAAGCAAGCCAGTGCCAGGCAGAAATAGGGGACAACTAGAATATGTTTTTACCCACACCCCCTTCTCTGCCTCTGACCTAGTCATCTAAAAAAAGGATACCCCAGCTTTCAGGGCTGATCCTCAAACAGTTATTAAAACCCTGAAATCTATCATAGACAGCCATAATCCATCCTGGGGTGACATGACTCAGCTGTTACAAATCTTTCTAAGGAAAGACGAACTATTAAAACTGTTTGGAAATCAAAACAAAACAGACCAAATAGCCAAACTACCAACTATCCCTGGTCAGGCAGCCCCAGCCCACATCGCATGGCCAGTACATCACCCTGACCAGGACTATAATGATACCAATCAATGGGATGAACACTAGAGCAAAAGATAATTTACTACAAGCTCTAGAGGAAATAAGAAAAAAGAAAAAAACCCTTTAAACTAGTCTGAATTTAAAAACAACAACAACAACACAAAGGGAAAAGGAAAACCCTGATGCCTTTTGGGTCCGCCTGACAGAAGCAGCTATTACATATGCCCACCTAGACCTTAGCTGCCTGAAGGACCAAAGGATTTTAGCTTCAGCCTTCGTGGATCAGTCCACCTTAGATATTAAAGAACATTTCCACCGCTTTGTCTCTAACTGGCCAACCTTAGACATAGCAGAGTTGCAGGGATTGCTAACTTTGTCTATGATCAAAGAGACAAGCTGAAAGAGGAAGAGAAAGATAGAAAGAGATGAATAGAAAGACAGGAAGACTTAAAAATGTTTGCTGTAATGAAACATGATGCCAGACAAACGCCGGGTAAAACCCCCTATAACTCAAAGAAATGCTGGCATTGCGATAAAGCAGGATAGTCGCAAGGCAAATATCAGCATTGTTATAGGTGCAGACAGGAAGGTCATTTCAGCAGGCAATGTAGGCAACACCCCTCTTGCAACTGGTATCACCCACCACCTAGGAACATGAGGCCAGCCAATAATCCAGTCCATTACACTGAGCAACAAAGTTTCAGTCACCAGGCACCACCCAGCGCTCCCTTTCCTCCAATAAATAATAACAATAGACATCAATGGGAGCAAAGAAGAGAACATGATTTACCCCTTTCTTGACTAGAGCATGACAATGAAAGCACTGAATTCATGGCTACCTTTAATGGGCTGGCTATCCCCCTAGAAGATGGCCCAGAAGGGGAACCCATTGTCACCATTCTTATAGGAGGAAAGAAATACAATTGCTTAGATGATACTGGAGCCACCTCCTCATTAATTACTGAACCACCATATAAAGCTTCAGTGGCTGAAGGGGCTCAGGATAGCATAATGGGAGTGGGGGGGGGAGAAATAATCCCTGTAAAATTTACCCACAACGTACCAGTAGAACTAGGACCTTTCACAGTAGACCATGCATTTACTATTTGCCCCCAGTCCCCACTGTCTCTACTAGGAAGGGGTCTCCTATGTAAAATGGGAGCTACCATAACATGAGGCAAACAGGGGCTGCAATTGGAAATCCCAGGAAAAGGCACACACAAGACAATCAGGCTGATAACCAGCAACACAGGGCTTCATGAAGATTTTTAAAAGCCTGCCACCCTCCTTATGGGGCTGGGATACATCAGAAGTGGGACTACTTAAAGGAGACACACCTCTCCTGGCCACAAGTGCTCCCAATTGCCCTCTTTTATATCAGAACCAGACCAAGACAAGATATAGGTATTTCCCCCTTTGAGATCCTTTTTGGTCACCCCCCCATACCCTACAAAGCCTAGATCCTCATTCCCTTTGCTTAGATAGGGGGGATAGGGTTCTCTCTTCTTATCTTACAGCCCTGCAAAAGAGACTACAGACCCTCTGGACCCAGAGTGCGCTGACACAGACCTTACCCCTGGAAGAAGCCCTGCATCCATATGAGTCAGGAGATTGGGTGTGGATCAAGCTCTTCACCAGAACCTCCCCTCTACAACCCAGGTGGAAATGACCCTACCAAGTTTTACTGACTACACACACCACCATAAAGGTTGCAGAATGAGACTCTTGGCTACATTGGACACATGCAAAGCCAGCAGTCATAGACCATAGCCAAACTCCACCACAATCAATCCCACCCATCAAACTCAAGAAAGATTGGGACACAGATCAATGGACGCTTGCAGCATTCTCCAACACCGTTGAACCACACACCACTGTGAGGAACCAAGTACAAACATTGCATTACACAAAACTGGATTCCCAGGTGCTGAGTTATAGACTATTTTTTTAATTATTATTTTTTCTCTCACCTTCTCCATTTTTTCCCTTTTTAAACCTTTTTTCATCGTATTTTTTTTAACAAAAAGGACTTTAACCATACCTTACTCATAATTTTTTGATACTTGACCTTTTACATTTTTTTTACATTGCTATTAAAAAAAAAAAGAGGGGGGAGGAAGGGAAGAAAGGAATCTAGCAATGGGGAACATGAAATGCAATATATACTATGTATTATTATCTGTAACAATTGTAACATTTGTAACACAAACAACTGCGTTCCTGGAACCAAAGCTTATCCCAAAGAAAGGAAACATATGGGAATGTTTAGCAAGAGAAATATTCAACACCACTAACTTTTGCTTAGCAGAAGGGAAATCATAATGACCTGTGGCTTCCATGTGTTGGACTAGTGAGGAAGTGTGTTCCAGCTTTTTGACTGCATTTTTGTGTTCACCCAGGCGGGTGCTTATTCTTCTATTGGTCTGTCACAGGTCATAGCATCAACTTCAATGGACCCAAAACCCTAGCCACTATAGAAAACCCTAGCCACAGAATCATCAGAGAAGCCATAGAGATTGAAAAAAGACCAGAAAGCATGAATAGAAGAGATGATTCCACCAGGCTGTCAATCATTTGGAAGCCTGCACTCACAAACAAAAAAATCTCCACACAAGCCAGGCAAACACCTGGGCACAAACAGATCCCCCCTGATACCTCCAGCTCAAACACATCCCAACCAGGCACCCAGATGAAACCCAGCTTCCTAACTAATGATAGCCGTCCATTTACCGAAGCCAAGCAGCACTAAAGGCCTCCAATAAAGTAACACAGGCTGCCAGCCAATCAGGATACAAAAAGAGCCAAAAAACAGACAGAAGATATTAGAGACACCAATCAAGCAGAACACAGCAAACTCCGAGACCAATAAACACAGACCAAGACTCCCAACCAATCAGGATGAAGAAAAAACCATTCTGGCACAGCAATAGGCTGCCCCAAATTTAAATCTGAAACCACTGTAAAAGTCTGACTCACAGACGGACACAATACAGAAGCCTGATGATGGCAGATGAGATTCTGCTGAAACGTTGCTACAACTTTAAAAGCACCACTACTATGACGTGGGAAAATACCCGAACAAAGCTGAAGGCCATACATGTAAGTACCGCGAAAACTTAAGAAAACAAATATATATATATATATATATATATATATATATATATATATATATATATATGGATCTTTGGTTATTCGGGTTTTCTCCCGCGTAAGATTGGAAGTATCTATATATATATTCTATTAGACCTTTTATGGGAAAGAAGGGGGAGTGGATTAAAGAAACTAGAGGCTTGAAAATACTTTATTTGAAGCTGAGAGGATTGTGAAAAATTCTTTCTCAAGGACACTGGAATTTGAAATACTGGAGAATGTTTTTACAGGTGTCCTTTGGGACTTCTATTATCAATTGAACATTTGAAGTTTGGCTTTGAAATTTGTGGAGAAGCCATAATAAGAGCCTTGGATAATTAAATAAAACGCAGTGTGCTCCTTTTTTAAAATTCTCTCTTAGCTGTCTTATCCCTCCCCTGCAATCCCACAGCATCTTGTAATATTTGTATATTTATATTTTATTTTATTTTATTTCTATTTTTTATTTTTATTTTTTTAAAGGGAAAGCCTTAGAATATTTTTTCTTTTTCTCATTGGGACTTTTGCCTCTTCCATTTCCATTTTTGATTCACTTTTATGGCTATTTTTTATTTTTTGAGACCTTTCAATTGGATTAAGGTGTGAAGAACCTGAAGAACCTCCTCTTTTTTATTTTTTTATTTTCAATTTTGGGCTTTTAATTTTTTACTGGTCTTTTTTTATGTTTTCCTTTTTCCCAACTGGATTATAATTGGCTACTCTACTAACTGGATTAAGAGAGCTTGAAGACCCTGAGCTACCCAAATGAGTAAGAAAATCTTACCTTCTGGCATTTCAACTTCTGCTCCTGCCTCCCCATCAACTGGAGGACGACTTTTAACAATGGCGAAGCAAGATAAAGCACAAGTGGATTTAACGATAGTTATGCAAGGAATTCAAGAACTTAAAACGAGTATTGAGCAAAGAACGGAGAGTATTGAACAAAGAATCAGGAAGACTGATGAAAAAATTGAAAATATTCAACAAATGATGGTGAAATATGATGAGAGACTCCAAAAAATTGAAGAGAAAGATAAACAAAGAGACGAGACAATTGGAAACATCGATAGTAGATTAACAATGGTTGAACAAGACAAAAGTGGGATGTTGAAGTGGGAGATGGACAGGTCAGAATTTTATCTCAGATTTCAAAATATAGAGGAAGAAAAAGGACAAGACTTGGCTGCAGTAATTATAGAAATCTTGGCTGGAGCTCTGGGAATAACAGAGGAAAAGATGATGGATGGAGTAGATGAGATATACCGAGTCTTCACAAGATATGCGATGAGGAACAATCTACCAAGAGAGGTCCATGTCAGATTTACCAAAAAAACTATTAAAACACAAATATTACAAGTGGCAAGAGAGAAGGCGTTGAAATATAAAGACAAAGAGATTGTGGTCTTAAAACAAGTACCCAGAAAAGTTAGAGAGATGAGAAGAGAATATCGATTCCTGACTAAAATGCTATTGAAAAAAGAGGTGAATTACAGATGGCTGATTCCAGAAGGATTAATGTTTACATGGCAAGAACAGAGACACAGAATTGACTCAATTGAGAAAACAGAAATATTCTACAATGAATTTTTCGAAAGAAGAGAAATAGAGACAGAGAAAGAGAGCATCTCAACCGAACTTCAAGAGGATCAAATGGGAATGGGAAAAGAAGAAGGTGCAGTAGGTGGACAAGTGGAGACCAAAGAACAACATGAAGTAAGATCTACGAGAGCTGTTAGACCTAAATACAAAATATAATCATGGAGGAAAAAAATGATTTCTATAAATATAAATGGACTTAATTCAGCTATCAAAAGAAGAATTTTTTTTCATAAATTAGAGAAGTCAAAATTTCACATAATTTGCTTACAAGAAGTACACATTAAAAAACAACATCAACAATTATTGGTACGACCAAAATTGGGGAAAATTTTTACTTCTCTGACTCATTGTAAGAAAAGAGGAGTGGTCTTGTACATTAAAGAAACTATTCCAGCAAAACTGATTTATACTGATGAAGACGGAAGAGTATTAATGGTTGAAATAGTGGATAATAATATAAAAACACTCCTGGTTGCAATCTATGCCCCGAACGATAAACAAGAAGAATTCTATTAAAAATTACATATGAAAACAATGGGACTGGACTATATTAACATAGTTATGATGAAAGATTTTAATGGAATTGTAGATAATAAACTGGACTATACAGCGACAGCATCAAGACAAAATAGAAAGACTCTCCCTAAATCCTTTTTTAAATGAATTAAATTTAAAAGATATATGGAGAGAAAGAAATGCTAAAACTCAACAATATACTTTTTATTCAAATAGACATTTATCATGGTCCAGAATAGATATGATTTGGATCTCAACAGAATTAATATCTAATGCTCCAAGAAATAAATATTGAAACAAGTACATGGGCAGACCATAATCCAATGACAATTAAATGGAAAGGACAAAAAAGAAGATCTAGATGGATATTAAATAATACTATTTTAAAGGAAAAAGACTTCACACAATGGATGGAAAAAGAATTGGCCTTCTTTTTTAGTGAAAATAAAAAAGAAGATACTTCAATACAGAATGTTTGGGACACCATGAAGGCATATGCGAGAGGATTAATAATAGACTATACAAAGAAAAAGAACATTAGGAAGAGGCAAACTATCAAAGCTCTAGAAGATGATTACAAAAACTGGAAAAAGAACTACAGAAAATGCCACAGAAAAAAGATATTAAACTTAAAATGGACATAATTAAACATAAAATGGGTCAGGTAGAGAAAGAAGAACTGGCACAAAAATTAGAAGTGCTAAACAGAACTATTTTGAAGATGCAAATAGGCCAGGTAGATGGTTAGCATATAAACTGAGAAAGGAGAAAGAATCAAGGAAAATATTACAGTTAATAGATGATCAAGGTCAAATGTGCTATGGTAATAAGGAGAAAAAGGCAATTATCTGAAACTTTTATGGACAACTATATAAACAGGAGGATCTTGATGAGGAAAAAATTAAACAGTACTTACAAAATGCTAACCTACCTAAGATACCTGAAGAGACTGAAAAAATGTTAGAAAGTAATATAACAATGATGGAACTAACTGAAGCATTCAACAGACAGAATAATGGAAAAGCACCAGGTCCAGATTGGCTTCCGGCAGAATTTTATAAAACACTACAAGAATCGTTGAGCATTCCACTGCTAGAAGTCATGAACGAAGTTATGTTAAATAAGAAAATACCTAAAACATGGTCAGAAGCTTATATTATACTTATTCCAAAAGAAGGGGCCGATCAATTACAAATTAAGAACTATAGACCTATTTCTTTATTGAATGCAGACTATAAAATCTTCGCTTCAATTTTGGCAGAAAGGCTTAAAAAATACTTAAATAATTTTATTCACTCTGATCAGAATGGATTCTTACCAAAGAGACAAATTAAAGACAACATGAGGGTAATTCTGGACACTTTGGAATATTATGAGGCGCATCCTGAAAAACAAATGGCTTTGATATTTCTAGATGCCCAAAAGGCATTTGACAATGTGAATTGGAGATTTATGTTACTATTACTGGAACAGATGGGCTTTGCCAGAAAATTTATTCAAGCAATAGAAGCCATATACTATAAGCAAACAGCAAAAGTAATGATAGAGGGAGAATTTACAGACTCTATTAATATAAGAAAAGGCACAAGACAAGGATGCCCATTATCACCTCTGCTATTTGTACTGACTTTGGAAGTGTTGAATAGAAATATTAGAGAGGACCAAAATATAAAAGGAATGAAAGTTAAAAAGAAGGAATTTAAATTGCAAGCCTTTGCGGATGACCTGGTTTTCATTCTGGAAGATCCTCTAGAGACAGCTTTAAAACTATTGGAAAAGAGAGACGTACGGTGAGATGGCGGGTTTGAAAATAAATAAAGATAAAACAAAGATTCTGACAAAGAACATGTTACTAAGACAAAGAGAAGAACTGGCAGACCTATTGAAAATTCAAGTTACGAACAAGGTTAAATATTTGGGGATACATTTGACGCCAAGATGTACTACATTGAAAGAGAATAACTATATTAAACTTAAACAGCAGATAGCATCTGATCTGAAGAAATGGGAAAACCTACAACTGTCATTGATAGGTAGAATTTCAACAATCAAGATGAATATATTACCCAGAATTTTATATTTGTTCAAAACAATACCAATTAAGCTTGGCAAAGATTATTTTGAAGACTTAAATAAAATTGTGTTGAAGTATATATGGCAAGGCAAGAAAGCGAGAATAAAATTAAAACTTTTACAAGATGCTAGAACTAGAGGATTTGGCCTTCCTAATTGGGAGTTGTACTACCAAGCTGCAAATTTGATGTTGGCCAAAGAATGGATAACATTAAGAAAGACTAGATTGTTGACACTAGAAGGACATGATTTATTACTGGGCTGGCATGCTTTTCTGTGGTATAAGGGAACTAAATCGCAGGGCTATTTTAGAAGGCATTATATACGGGAATCTTTATGGTTAAACTGGGAGAAAATTAAGAGACAATGTTATTTGAAAATCCCAGTTTGGTTATCAACTATTGAAGCTTTTTCTTATCCTATAACATACAAGAAGGAACAAACAGTTAGATATGGGGAAATATTGGATGAAAAGGGTGAACTTAAAACGATGCAAAATCTAGAAGAACAAGGTATAAAGATGAATTGGTTTTCATATGCGCAAATACATTCAAGGTATGTTAAAGATTCTAAAACAGAGGGATTCTATGATAAATTCACTGACTTAAATAAGATTTTGACAGGTACTGATGAAAAAGTGATTAAAAAATTATATGGTTATTTACTGGAAATTAAACTAGAGGAAGAACAAGTTAAAGAAACTATGATTGTTTGGGGGAAGAATTTTGGATATGGGATTGATTTAGAGAAATGGCAAAAATTGTGGTCTCAAAATTATAAAATGACAATGTCAACAGCATATAAAGAAAATCTGTATAAGATGTTTTACAGGTGGCATTTCCCCCCCGACAAGAATAGCAAGAATGTTCAAGAATAAATCTGAAAAATGCTGGAAATGTCATCAGATACCTGGCTCATATTACCATATGTGGTGGACTTGTGAGGACGCTAGAAAATATTGGACTATAATTCGCATATGGCTGGAAAAAATGACAAAGAAACATATAGATTTGAAATCAGAGATTTTTTTATTGGGAATCTTAAACCTGATACATATAATAAAAATTTGAAGTATTTGATTGTAAATGTATTAACAGCGGCTAGGATTGTATTTGCTAAAAATTGGAAGAGTGAGAAAATACCATCAGAGGAAGAAATTATTAAGAAAATATTGGAATGTGCTGAAATGAGTAGATTGACATTTGAAATTAGAGAACAAGAGGATAATCAATTTTATGAAGTTTGGGACCTTTTCTATCAATGGTTAGATAATAAAATATAATAATATAATATTTAGAAACTTAGGAAATAATGAATATATACTTTTTTTTTCTTTTCTTTTTTTGACACTATTTTTATAAAATTTTATTAAGAAAGACTTGGTATAACTTTACGATTTGTTATAAAATAAACTAAGTAAATTATAGTTATCTCGTTAAAGTATAAATTAATAAAATTATAGTCAAATGATTGTTTAATAATGATATCAGGCTATATAATTGTTGATTGATAATATGAGTTATTATTTAATATAACTACAATGGAGACTATGAAATGGATGCACAAAAAAGAGTGGTAAACCAACCGATACACTGTCTTTAAATTTATGAAGGAGGATGATGTTTTTATGTTTTGTTTTATGTGTTTTGTGTTTTGTTCGTTGTCAAAGTCAATAAAACTTTTTTTCAAAAAAAAAAAAAAGGAATGGGGTGAGGTGAATAGTGGATAGTGGACCTCATGACAAAATCATTAAATATACAAAAAATACATAGATCTTGTATAACAATTTGATTTCAATGCTGTCCAGCTATAAATTGGAGGGGTGTTAAGATATTAAACTTAGTAGCTGGAACAGTAAAATTGTAGAATGGGCAAGAACAGGCAGTTCTAAGTTGATTGGTTGGAGAGTGCTTGGTCCTGCATGAGGCAATCTATGCTATGACTGGTTGCTGTAGGTGTAAAGGGGGAGTTTCCCATTTTTCCTGCTTTTTTCCTTCTGTGTACTCTGTATCCTAACTGGATTTACCTCAGGATGTTTCTGTGTTCCTGACCATCTTGTTTGCTGTAAATATGTTAAATGTATTCATTTATATAAAACTATAAATTTACCTCAGTGTCTCTGATTTGATTTGGAAACTTGCTGCATAATTCCCTGACAGAGAACTGTCTCCATTACACCCAGACAAAAAAGCCACTTGCAGTAGATGTCATTTGCTGGAAACATCACCGGGAGGGAGATAATTGTTGTTATTTGTAGTTGGTCCATTAGCCAGAAAGATGTAAAGGATCGTGGTAAGAAAAAAAAAAATCTGCTCTGGGAGGTCCCTGTCCTCTGGGACTGATGGAGGAATTTGGGATTATGAGAGCACACAAATGAATGGCTTTGTGAGCCTGAGCTCTTCCCAAGAAGCTCCCACAGGGAGCACAGTCGCTTTTTAAAAGACCCCTCAACATGGTTTGGAAACTGCAGGTTTGTTTGGAGAAGGTTGAAGCAGATGTGGTTCCTCCTACAGATTTGGAATTAATAGACTCGATTCATGATGAACTGAACTTTCGTAAGAAGACTGGAGAATGGACCTAACCATGTCTAACTGGAAAACAATTTGGAAAATGGATCGACCAAGAGGTTTTAGGATTTGGGGGAATAAGACACAACTTTTCTCTTCATTGCTCTCAACTTAAATTTTAAGAAAAACTTTTATTAATAAGAATCAAACAAAGTTATTTCATCCCGGACAAATCAGAGAGAATGATTCTAGTGATTTATGGTAAATAAGAAGCCATTCTAAATTTGATACAAATTAAACGGAATAGTAGATTGTTAACAAGGTGCTTTGATGTTTAACTTGGTTGTTGGTTCACCTGTTAATTACAATGCCTTTATAGATCATAGATTAATGTTGAATTGGTTGTCAACAGAGGTAGAATTTTATAAATTTTGGGCCTGCTTCAGAAGGGGAGGAAACTAATATTGCTTCAATATACTTATGAATATTCTAGTGGGGAGATAATAAAAGTAAATCTGTTTTTCTCTTTTTTAATTTTTCCTTTTTATATGTTTTTCTATTATTGTTTTGATTTTGAAAAAAAATCTTTTTGTTTTTGGAGTTTGAACTGTATATTAATATTTTGAATAAAATAACCTTTTGAAAAAATCCTTTACCACAAGTACATTTATGGCGCTACTGTGGACCTATTTTCGAAACTACCTCTAAATTTATAGAATCATAGCAACATGGGATTGGTTGTATCATGGTGACTAGAACTGGACACAATATTCTAGATCTACTGTCACCAGTACAGTGTAATGCAACTCTTATCACTGATTCTTGTCTTGACACTATGCCTCTCTTGATGCAGCCTGGGACTGCATTGGTTTTTTTCGGCAGTGGCAGTGCTATACAGCACAAAACTGGCACAAGGGGTTCTTAGCATATGTCCCAGGGATACTTGGCCTGCCCTTTTGGAGATTTCTCAGAGGCAGCCATCATTTTCGGTGCACCCACAATTCCTTTACACAGTCTACAAACAGTCTACTGTAAACTGAATACTTTGTCCTAGTGACAATGACCCAGAAGCAGCCACCATTTTGATACAGAGGCAGGCATGACAAAATGGCAGCTACTTCCACAAGTCTGCCACATGACCAGGCATGAATCCCAGGCACACTCAAACTAACAGCTGCTTCCATGACAGAGTCATGAAGCCCACAAATGCGTTCTTGCTTTCCCTCACCAACATGAGGTTCAGAGTTCTTCGAGAGGCGTGGAGAAGGAGGAGGCTGTGATGCCTGGTGGGTTGGGAGTCAGGCCTAACAACTGTAGGGACCGAGTGGGAATAGGAAAATGCCTGTGGGGACCCAAAGGGTGGGGTAGTGGAGGCTAGGCCTCCAAGAGATTCCCACAACCCTGAGGTGGTCACTGTTCTGCTTAATGACTTGAACATTTGTTTAAAAGCTTCCTCAGGGAGAGAAGGGGATAGGTAGTTAAGCAAAGTAATCTCACTTAACAACCACTGCAAGATGCAACCGTAACTGACAGGCCCCATTACAGTTGTATCTAGAGGACTACTTCTATAGTGACTGGGGAATTCTGGGGCTCAAAATATGGAGGACACCAAGGTAGAAGACAGAAATTCCACGTCTGGGAATTCCATAATCAATATACAAAAAACACCACCCAAAAGCCTTTTTGAGGAATTCCACTACTTTTGCAAAAATGAAATTGCTGCTGATAACAAGAAACAGATTAGCCATTCTCCATTTTCCTTTTTCTCTCCACTTAAAAATCTAATTCTGAGATATGTTTTCACTTACACTCCTAATGAGAGGTGAGAAATGAAATTCAAACTCATCAACTTTCCTCAGTTGGATTTCCATGTGGGCAATAATGAACAATACATGCCAGAAGCATCATCCACAGAAAGATCTGTCTCCTCTGTGAGTCTTCCGGTATATCACCAGGTTCACATTTCTCTTGTGTCGATTCTCTGATGTCTTACCAAGTTGGAATTGTAACAGAAACGTTTCCCACAATCAGGAAATTCAAAGGGTTTCTCTCCTGTGTAAGTCCTCTGATGGTTCACCAGGAGAGAATTCTGACTGAAATTTTTCCAATAGTCAGAACATTAAATTGGTTTCTCCCCTGTATGAGTCCTCTGATGGTTCACCACATGAGAATTTTGACTGAGACTTTCCCTCCAAAGAGGATATTCAAAGGACTTTTCTATTGTGTGAGTCCTCTGATGTCTCTCCAGGCTGGAATTCTGAATGAAACTTTTCCCGCAAACAGGACATTCAAAGGGTTTCTCTCCTGGGTGAGTCCTTTGATGTTTCACCAGGTTGGAATTCTGACTGAAACTTTTCCCACAAATAGGACATTCAAAGGGTTTCTCTCCTGTGTGAGTCCTCTGATGACTCACCAGGTTGGAATTCTGACTGAAACTTTCCCACAAACAGGACATTCAAAGGGTTTTTCTCCTGTGTGAGTCCTCTGATGCTCACCAGGTTGGAATTCTGACTGAAACTTTTCCCACAAACAGGACATTCAAAGGGTTTCTCTCCTGTGTGAGTCCTCTGATGTTTCACCAGGCTGGAATTCTGACTGAAACGTTTCCCACAAACAGGACATTCAAAGGGTTTCTCTCCTGTGTGAGTCCTCTGATGACTCACCAGGTTGGAATTCTGACTGAAACTTTTCCCACAAATAGGACATTCAAAGGGTTTTCTCCTGTGTGAGTCCTCTGATGGCTCACCAGGTTGGAATTCTGACTGAAACTTTTCCTGCAAATAGGACATTCAAAGGGTTTCTTCCTGTGTGAGTCCTCTGATGCTCACCACTAGAATTCTGACTGAAATTTTCCTACAAATAGGACATTCAAAGGGTTTCTCTCCTGTGTGAGTCCTCTGATGCTCACCAGAGAGAATTCTGACTGAAACTTTCCCACAAAGGGACATTCAAAGGTTTTCTCCTGTGTGAATCCTCTGATGTCTCACCAGGTTGGAATTCTGACTGAAACGTTTCCCACAAACAGGACATTCAAAGGGTTTCTCTCCTGTGTGAGTCCTCTGATGTTTCACCAGGTTAGAATTCTGACTGAAACTTTTCCCACAAATAGGACATTCAAAGGGTTTTTCTCCTGTGTGAGTCCTCTGATGGCTCACCAGGTTAGAATTCTGACTGAAACTTTTCCCACAAACAGGACATTTAAAGGGTTTCTCTCCTGTGTGAGTCCTTTGATGTTTCACCAGGTTGGAATTCTGACTGAAACTTTTCCCACAAATAGGACATTCAAAGGGTTTTTCTCCTGTGTGAGTCCTCTGATGCCTCACCAGGTTGGAATTCTGACTGAAACTTTTCCCACACACAGGGCATTTAAAGGGTTTCTCTCCTGTGTGAATCCTTTGATGTTTCACCAGGTTGGGATTCTGACTGAAACTTTTCCCACAAATAGGACATTCAAAGGGTTTTTCTCCTGTGTGAGTCCTCTGATGCCTCACCAGGAGAGAATTCTGACTGAAACTTTTCCCGCAAACAGGACATTTAAAGGGTTTCTCTCCTGTGTGAGTCCTTTGATGTTTCACCAGGTTGGAATTCTGACTGAAACTTCTCCCACAAAGAGGACATTCAAAGGGTTTTTCTCCTCTGTGAATCCTCTGGTGTCTTACCAGGGTGGAATTCTGACTGAAACGTTTCCCACAAATAGGACATTCAAAGGGTTTTTCTCCTGTGTGAGTCCTCTGATGACTCACCAGGTTGGAATTCTGACTGAAACTTTTCCCACAAATAGGACATTCAAAGGGTTTTTCTCCTGTGTGAGTCCTCTGATGGCTCACCAGGACAGAATTGTGACTGAAACTTTTCCAACAAACAGGACATTTAAAGGGTTTCTCTCCTATGTGAGTCCTCTTATGGTTCACCAAGTCAGAATTCTTACTGAAAGCTTTGCCACAATAAGGACATGCAAACAGTTTCTGAACTGTGTGAGTCCTCTGGTGTCTTACCAGGCTGGAATTCTGACTGAAACCTTTCCCACAAACAGGACATTCAAATGGTTTCTCTGTGTGAGTCCTCTGATGTGTTACCAGGCTGGAATTCTGACTGAAATGTTTCCCACAAACAGGATATTCAAAGGGTTTCTTTCCTGAGTGAGTCCTCAGGTGTCTCACGTGGTGGGAATATCCAATGAAATATTTCTGACAATCCGGACAGTCATATGGCTTCTTCCTGCTGTGAGTCCTCAGATGTATCTTCAAGTTGTCATTTTTCTTAAAAGATTTAGCACATTGGAAGCACTTGTAGGGCATCTCTTCTGGGTGGGTTCTTCAATCAAAAGGGATCTGTTCTGACAAAAGCTTTTGCCACATTCAGATAATTTGTATCTAATTTTCTCCAGATTAGATTTTTCCCCGCATAATCATTTGCGATTTGAAGTCTGCATCTTCCATGATAGGCACACCTATTGAGATTTTCCACCACTGACATTCTTGAGAAGGTCAACAATATGTGTGCTCCCTTGTTTAGTGGTGCTTTGATTTAAGCCCATTTCTTCCCCCAGGGCAATGCAAGGATTACTGTCTGTCCTATGTACCTGTCCAATTAATCTTTTCCTCCCCACTCACTTCCAGATATTTTCCTCTTTTTCTGAATGGAAAAATAATCTTTCTTGACCTATTTGTGTATTGTGTCCTTGAGTTCCACATACTCTACTTTTTGCAGCACGAAATCTCGTATTGATTTTCTTTCCTTTGTCTCTCACTGCTGTGGAAGGAGAAGAATTGTGTGGTTTTTCTGATGGAAATGGAGAATATTTTTATTTCTTCCTCAATCTGCTTTGCTTTTCAATATTGCTTGTTATTCTCAGTTGTTCAGTGTGGTCTTCTGGCATCATCTTTGTCTGTAAGATTCAAATGAAAATGTGACTTTTATTGTTTATAAAAGGGTTGCAGAAGATGTGAAAAAAGTGTACATTACAATGAAAAAGCAAACATGCCAATATGCTAGAATAATCACTTACATTAATTATGATATTTACTACTGAGTTCCAGTTCAAATATCCATTCAATCATTAAATTCACTTGTTGACTTAGGTCAATCACAAATTCTCAGACCTGCAAAGGGTTATCATCAAATACAGTTACGTGAAGAAGAAAGTACACCCTCGACCTGTATGATTTGATGTATCACGACATAGTAAAAATAATCTCTTCCTTAGCAGTTTAAAAATAGGTAAATATAATGTCAGATGAGCAACAACAGATGATATTTTATACCCATGTCATTCTTTTTTTACAAAAACAAAAACACCCTTACTTCTTCCATAGGTATGAAGAGGCAAAGTAGCAACCCGTGCTGCTGATCAAATGCACTTGATCAATTGATCATCAACAATTGTGACTATATCTATAAAAGCCGAAGTTGTAGGAGTTTCCTGGTCTCCAGCACTGAGGTGTGAATTAGATGCCAAAGAGTAAAGACATCAGCAGGGATCTTAGAGAAGCAATTGTTGCTGCCCATCAATCTGGGAAGGGTTATATTTTCCAAACAATTTAAACTCCATCATTCTACGTTCCACGTTCACAAATGGAAAACATTCAAGACACTTGCCAATCTTCTCAGGAGTGGCAGTGCCAGCAAATTCACCACAGGTTCAGAACGTGCAATGCTCAGAGTAATTAGAAAAGATCCAAACATTGCATCTCAGGATCAACAGGCCTCATTTAGCACGTTAAGTGTTAAAGTTCATGACAATTAGAAAAAGACTGAACAAGTATGGTTCGTTTGGAAGGACTGCCAGGAGAAAGCCTCTGATTTCTAAAAAGGACATGGCAGCAACACTTTGATTTGCACATTTGCATCTGAACTAATCACAAGACTTCTGAAACACTGTCCTTTGGATGAGACCAAAGTGCAGGTGTTTGGCCATAAAGCAGAGTGCCATTTTGATGAAAATCAAACCAAAAGATATCAATACAAAGATCTCATAGCAACCGTCAAGCAGAGTGATGAAGGGGTGATGATTTGGAGTTGTTTTGCAGCCACAGGACCTGGCTACTTCAAATTTGGCAAATTTAAGACTTGTGGACTTCAACTCCCAGAATTCCTGAGCTAACATGACTTGAGGAGGAATTCTGGGAGTTGAAGTCCATAAATCCTAAAGCTGTCAAGTTTGAAGACCCTTGCTCTGTACTATAGTATCCAGAATCAGAATAGATCTGGAAGGGACCCTAAATGTCTTCTACTACAACCCTCTGCTCAAGCAGGAGATTCTATATTATTTCAGACAAGTGACTATCCAGTGTCTTCTTCAAAACGTCCAGTGATGATGCACCCACAGGGCCTGAAGGCCAGCTGTTCTACAGGTTCATGTCCTCACTGTTAGGAAGTTTCTCCTTAATTCCAGGTTCCTTCTTTCCTTGATTAGTTTCCATCCATTGTGTCTTGCCCTGCCTTCAGGTGCTTTGGAAAATAAGCTGACCCGCCTCCTTTGTGGCACTTTCTCAAACACTGGACTACTGCTATCATGTCCCCTCTAGTCCCTCTTTTCTGTAAACTAGCAAAACCCAAATCCTACAACTGTTCTTCAGGATTTAGTCTCCAGGCCTTTAATCAACTTATTGCTCTTCTTTGTACTTTTTCTAAAGTCTCAACATTTTTTTTGTAATTTGATGACCAAAACTGGATGCAGTATTCCAGATATGGACTTACTAAGGCTTTATAAAGCGGTGCTAATACTTCACATGATTTTGATTCTAGAGTCAAATGTGAGACCACCTGTCCAATAGCAGTTTCTCACACATGGCTTCTCTGTTTTGCCTTTCTTTTTGCAAAATACATCATGACAAGATGTAATATGTTCATATGTTGTTGATCATCTGAGGGTATAATTATCTACATCCCAAAAAGTTCTCCATAGTTGTTTTTTTTACGAAGTACTAGGTTAAGCACAGTTGAACTTGGTTAGTACACAAATGGGGCACCAATAGGAAATACTGTGCTTGTTGGTTAGACATGGAAATAATAATAATTAAAAAATCTCAGAAGAGAGCAGGGGAAGATCAGTCTGATATTGTTGCCAAGAAAACAGCAGGTCCATAAGAGAATAACCGAGTTGAAAGGGACCTTGGAGGTCTTCTAATCCAATCCCTGCTCAGGCAGGAGACTTTATATCATTCCTGATTAATTGCTCTCCCGTCTCCTCTTTAAACCCTTCAATGATGAAGAACACACAACTTTTGGGGGCAAGCTCTTCCCAAGGAATTAAACTTAATTTGAAGGAGGATTTTTAAAATCTTCCCACCAGCAGAAAATTGCAGCCACCACTGTTAAAGCTTGGAGCACCAGTGGACTCAAAATCTGGGGAGGGAAGGAACACGTAGCAGCAGCTGATATGCTTCAGCCTAGTTGCTTCTCTGCTTCCACATCCCGGAGAAAACCCAACAGCCCTACTTGCTCCCAGCCTCTCCTCCCACCTGACCTCAACTCACCTTTCAGCTGCTGCTTCCACCCTGAGAAGAGCCCAAAAACCACTCTGCACACCACCTTCTTTCCATGAGTGATCCGGAAGAAGCAGCTCCTCTCCTCCCATCCTTTCTAGCTATGCAGTACTCGATGGTTTTAACTCATTGAAGCTCAACCACAGACGACCATTAAGGGCTTTCTAGTCACTGCTAAGTGACTGCCATCTCCTGATAGGACACAAAACAACACGCTTGTCTGTCTCTAACATGTTTGTAAGATGTTTTCACTGATCAAATGCTATCAAATCATTTTTGAGTTCTAGCAATCTATCTTTGCAACTGATCCATGTGCAATAGTGAAATGTGACACTAAAGTAGGTTGTGAAGATTAGCTATAAGCTGAGCCCTCAATGTTTATGAAGTTCTTAGAGAATTTCATAGAGTTGGAAGAGACCAACTCCCCAAGCAGAAGACCCTATTCTGTTCCAGACAAGTGGATGTCCAATCTCCTCTTCAAAAACCCCATTGATGGAGCACCCACAACTTCTAGAGGCAAAGCATTTCCACTGATTGTTCTCTGAAAGGAAAATTCTCCTTGATTCTAGGTTGGATGTCTGACAAGTCTTCCTCTTTGTGCTGCTCTGAGGGGCATTGGACAATAGGCTTTTTCTGTTTCAGCCCCTCAAATATTGAAAGACTGCTATGATGAAACCCCAGTCATTCTCTATGTTAGGCTAGATATATCCAGTTCCTGCAATAGTTCATTGTAGAACTACTTTGGAGTAGACATGAAGAAATTACAAAAAAGAGGGTATTTTCTAAGTCAAAAGGAGAAAATAGAACAATTGTTAAAAATATATGGAAAGTTGTGAAAGTGTGCAAACTGCCATGACACTAGATTGTCAAACCATCAAAAATGGAACAATTTGTAATCCGGAACTCTATCAAGCAGTCCTAGGAGGTCTGTGATGCAGTATTTATCACATACTGTGGCCAGATATTACCGATTCAGTCAACATTTTAAACCATAGCACATTGCAACCTACAAATAGCACTGGTTAGGAATTAAAAGGATATTGAAAAGGAACCATGGATTTTTAGGATTGCATTTACCACCAACAAGTGAACTGGAATTGAAATGCTTTGTAGATAGTATTTGGGCTGATGACGTACAAGATAAAAAGTCAATGTCAGGATTTGCAAACATGCTAACTACTTGAAAATGTAGAAAAGAGACTTCAGATGCCATTTCCACAGCTGCAGCCCAATTCATAGCATTATAAGAATTGTGTTCAGGGATGATGTGGTATATCTGGTTAGTAAAGGATTTGAATATTGAAATGAAAAGACTTATACCAATATTTGAAGATAACACAATATGTATACAAATGGCAACCGATGCGACTAATAATCAGAAAGAAGCATGTTGACATAAAATAATGTAATGTCAGGGAGGCAGGAAAGAAAATGCAATAGACACCCCCCCCCCCCCCCCCCCCCCCCCCCCCCCCCCCCCCCCCCCCCCCCCCCCCCCCCCCCCCCCCCCCCCCCCCCCCCCCCCCCCCCCCCCCCCCCCCCCCCCCCCCCCCCCCCCCCCCCCCCCCCTAATTTATTGTCCCCCGGAAAATAATTTATTTATTTACTTGATTTGATTTGTCAATTGCTTACAAAATAATAGGTATAAGTATAAACATGAGTAAGAATACAGAAAACAAGTACAATTAAATGGGGACAATAGGACAGGGATGGGAGGCATGATGGTGCACTTATGCACGCTCGACAGACCTCTTAGGAATGGGGTGAGGTCAATAGTGGATAGTGGACCTCATGACAAAACCATTAAGTATACAAAAAACACAAAGATCTTGTATAACAAGTTGATTTCAATGCTGTCCAGCTATAAATTGGAAGGGTGTTAAGATATTAAATTTAGTAGCTGGAAGAGTAAAATTGTAGAATGGGCAAGAACAGGCAGTTCTAAGTTGATTGGTTGGAGAGTGCTTGGTCCTGCATGAGGCAATCTATGCTATGACTGGTTGCTGTAGGTGTAAAGGGGGAGTTTCACATATTTCCTGCTTTTTTCCTTCTGTGTACTCTGTATCCTAACTGGATTTACCTCAGGATGTTTCTGTGTTCCTAACCATCTTGTTTGCTGTAAATATGTTAAATGTATTCATTTATATAAAACTATAAATTTACCTCAGTGTCTCTGATTTGATTTGGAAACTTGCTGCATAATTCCCTGACAGAGAACTGTCTCCATTACACCCAGACAAAAAAAGCCACTTGCAGTAGATGTCATTTGCTGGAAACATCACCGGGAGGAGATAATTGTTGCTATTTGTAGCTGGTCCATTAGCCAGAAAGAAGGATAGTGGTGAGAAAAAACATTTTGGCTCTGGGAGGTCCCTGTCCTCTGGGACTGATGGAGGAATTTGGGATTATGAGAGCACACAAATGAATGGCTTTGTGAGCCTGAGCTCTTCCCAAGAAGCTCCCACAGGGAGCACAGTCGCTTTTTAAAAGACCCCTCAACACGGTTTGGAAACTGCAGGTTTGTTTGGAGAAGGCTGAAGCGGATGTGGCTCCTCCTACAGATTTGGAATTAATAGACTCGATTCATGATGAACTGAACTTTCGTAAGAAGACTGGAGAATGGACCTAACCATGTCTAACTGGAAAACAATTTGGAAAATGGATCGACCAAGAGGTTTTAGGATTTGGGGGAATAAGACACAACTGTTCTCTTCATTGCTCTCAACTTAAATTTTAAGAAAAACTTTTATTAATAAGAATCAAACAAAGGTATTTCATCCCGGACAAATCAGAGAGAATGATTCTAGTGATTTATGGTAAATAAGAAGCCATTCTAAATTTGATACAAATTAAACGGAATAGTAGATTGTTAACAAGGTGCTTTGATGTTTAACTTGGTTGTTGGTTCACCTGTTAATTACAATGCCTTTATAGATCATAGATTAATGTCGAATTGGTTGTCAACAGAGGTAGAATTTTATAAATTTTGGGCCTGCTTCAGAAGGGGAGGAAACTAATATTGCTTCAATATACTTATGAATATTCTAGTGGGGAGATAATAAAAGTAAATCTGTTTTTCTCTTTTTTAATTTTTCCTTTTTATATGTTTTTTCTATTATTGTTTTGATTTTGAAAAATTTCTTTTTGTTTTTGGAGTTTGAACTGTATATTAATATTTTGAATAAAATAACCTTTTGAAAAAAATCCCTTTACCACAAGTACGTTTATGGCGCTACTTTGGACCTATTTTCAAAACTACCTCTAGATTTATAGAATCATAGCAACATGGGATTGGTTGTATCATGGTGACCAGAACTGGACACAATATTCTAGATCTGCTGTCACCAGTACAGTGTAATGCAACTCTTATCACTGATTCTTGCCTTGACACTATGCCTCTGTTGATGCAGCCTGGGACTACGTTGGCTTTTTTCGGCAGGGGCAGCGCTATACAGCACAATACTGGCACAAGTGGTACTTAGCATACGGCCCAGGGATACTTGGCCTGCCCTTTTGGAGATTTCTCAGAGGCAGCCATCATTTTCGGTGCACCCACAATTCCTTTACACAGTCTACAAACAGTCTACTGTAAACTGAATACTTTGTTCTAGTGACAATGACCCAGAAGCAGCCACCATTTTGATACAGAGGCAGGCATGACAAAATGGCAGCTACTTCCACAAGTCTGCCACATGACCAGGCATGAATCCCAGGCACACTCAAAATAACAGCTGCTTCCATGACAGAGTCATGAAGCCCACAAATGCGTTCTTGCTTTCCTTCACCAACATGAGGTTCAGAGTTCTTTGAAAATCTAGAAAATAGACTTCAGATGCCATTTCCACAGCTGCAGCCCAATTCATAGCATTATAAGAATTGTGTTCAGAGAGATGTGGTATATCTGGTTAGTAAACGATTTGAATATTGACATGAAAAGACTTATACCAATATTTGAAGATAACACAATATGTATACAAATGGCAACCGATGCCAGTAATAATCAGAAAGAAGCATGTTGACATAAAATAATGTAATGTCAGGGAGGCAAAAAAGAAAATGCAATAGACATAATTTATTGTCCACCGGAAAATAATTTATTTATTTACTTGATTTGATTTGTCAATTGCTTACAAAATAATAGGTATAAGTATAAACATGAGTAAGAATACAGAAAACAAGTACAATTAAATGGGGACAATAGGACAGGGATGGGAGGCATGATGGTGCACTTATGCATGCCCCTTACAGACCTCTTAGGAATGGGGTGAGGGGGGAAGGCGGAGCAATGTCGCTGCGATACAGCTGCAATCTCGGGGCTCCGAGATCGCAGCTGATATCTTCGCCCCTGGTCGGTCCCAACGGACCTAAACCATCCCGTAGAGACGGTGATAGCAAGGGGTGCATTCTGTTGATCCCAGGGACCTTGCAAAGTCCCTGGTTGATCCAGGAGAAGCCCCTTTACTATCGGCGGAGAGGCAGCCATTAAGCTGCTGAAGTTGGGACAGCTCCGGAAGGGACAGAAAGAGAAAGTGTATCGGCTGGTGAGGACTTTTTTTTTTTTTTAATATTTGGGACTTAAGGACACTCTAGATGAGAAGAAATCTGTAAGATTCTTGACAAAACTTGACAAAATTGACGTAGCGGCGATTTTCTAAAGAGAAATGTCAAAGTAAGGCTTGGCTTTTACTTTTACTTTTTTTTCTTTATTGAATCTCTTTTTTTTTATTTATTTATTTGATTTGCCAATTGTTTACAAGATAATAAGTATAAATGTATACATAGTTGTGAATACATGAAATGGGTACATATAAGAAAAATAAAAGAATAAGAGAAACAATAGGACAGGGACTTTAGGCACGTTGGTGCGCTTATGCACGCCCCCTACAGGCCTCTTAGGAAAGGGGTGAGGTCAATAGTAGACAGTCTAAGGTTAAAGTTTTTGGGGTTTGGGGAAGAAACTACAGAGTCGGGTAGAGTATTCCAGACATTGACCACTCTATTGCTGAAGTCGTATTTCCTGCAATCAAGTTTGGTGCGGTTTACTTTGAGTTTGTATCTATTGTGTGCTCTTGTGTTGTTATGGTTGAAGCTGAAGTATTCATTGACAGGTAGGACATTGCAATGTATGATTTTATATACCATGCTTAAGTCAGACCGAAGACGGCGTAATTCAAGGTTTTCTAGTTCTAGAATTTCAAGTCTGGTGGCATAAGGTATTCTACAACGAGTAGAGGAGTGGAGAACTCTTCTTGTGAAATATTTCTGGACTTTCTCAATTGTGCTAATATCAGATACGTAGTGTGGGTTCCAGACGGATGAACTGTATTCGAATATTGGTCTAGAAAATGTTTTGTATGCTCTGGTTAGTAGTGTGATATTACCAGAGAAAAAGCTACGTAGGATTAGGTTAACAACTCTTAATGCCTTTTTGGCTATGTAGTTGCAGTGGGCTCTAGCACTTAGATCATTAGAGGTGAGTATTCCAAGGTCCTTTACAGAGCTTGGGTCATAAACAAGATCTTGACTATTCAGCTTGTATTTTATTTTCTGATTTTTTTGGCCAATATGTAAGACAGAGCATTTATTTGTTGAGATTTGAAGTTGCCATTTGTTTGACCACTCTGATACATAGTCAAGATCTTTTTGTAGGGTAGCAGTATTGTCTGTGGTATTGAACAGCTTTACATCATCAGCGAAGAGAACGCAATTGCTCTTAATATGATCACAGAGGTCGTTTATGTAGAGTATGAAGAGTTGGTCCTAGAACACTGCCTTGGGGAACACCACTATTGACAGGTACTGGATTTGATAATACGCTCCCGATTTTGACCATTTGTTGTCTGTTTGACAGGAATGCTTCTATCCAGTTATTCAGTTGTCCAGAGATACCATAGGATTTTATTTTTAGGAGTAGTTTGTCGTGTACCACTGAATCAAAGGCTTTACAGAAGTCTATGTAGATTGCGTCTATTGCTTTGCCCTGGTCGAGTTGTGTCGTCCATATGTTTTTGCATTGTAAGAGTTGCAGATTACAGGATAGTTTTTTTCTGAAACCAAATTGTTTATTGGAGAGTAGGTTGTTTGTCTCTAGGTGGAGGATGATGGATTGGTTAATAATTGATTCCATGACTTTACAGGTGACGCAGCATAAGGAGATTGGTCTGTAATTTTCAACTAGGCTTGGGTCTCCCTTTTTGAAGATGGGGATGACTGTGGCTTGTGACCATAGGTTAGGCAAGGAGCTGGTCCTGAAGGATTTTTCAAAGATTATGCTTAGAGGTTTGGCTATGGCAGTGGATAGCTTTTTTAAGAAGTAGGCACATATTCCATCCGGTCCAATAGATAGAGATGGTTTTAGATTGCGTAGTGCTTTTTCAACATTGTCTTCTGTAAAATCGATATGTATTAGATCATTGTTGTTATCTGTGGTACGGCTAGGAAATACTGGGCATCATCCATTGCTGTTTACAAATACTGAGCCGAAGAATGTGTTAAAGAGGTTGGCTTTAATGGTGTCGTCTTTGCAGTCTTTACCATCAGGTCCTATCAAGGGAGGGATGGACCTTGAGTCTTTTAGTTTGTTGTTTACAAAATTGTAAAAAGCACGGGTGGAATTGGTGCTTAGAAGGTTTTCCTCTTGTTTAATGTGATAGTTGGTGCATTCGGTCTTTATCTGGTGGCATAAATTTTTGTATCGGTTTTTGAAATTGGCAACGTGACCAGATTTGTTTTTCCGCCAGAGTGATCTCTTTTTGGATTGAAGTTTCCTTATTAATATGGGTAATCTGCTTTTTTGTTTTGTTTTGGGAGTTGTTGTTGGTACATATAGTTTGATGACTCTTTTGACTTCAAGTAAAAATATGTTGTAATGGTCTTCAACAGTATTGCATCCAGTGAATAGAGATTGCCAATCAAGGGATGAGAGATCGTTGTGTATAAGATCATAGTTGCCTTTTTGAAGTTACAATTGGGGATTACATCATTGTGGTGATTTTTGTGTGGACGTATGTTGAGACAAAAGTCAATCATATTGTGGTCACTACTGGAAAAGGGTTCTTTAGTTTGTATTCCGTAAATTAAATTCAAACTATTGCAGAATATGAGATCGAGGCAGTTGTTTAGTCTAGTGTTGTTGGTTACTAGTTGTTCCAGTCCCAGATTTGTAATAGCATTGTAGAAGGTTGTGTGTATGATTTCAGTTGTACAATCATTTAGGGTCCAGTCAATATGAGGTAGATTGAAATCACCAAGAAAGATAAAAGGGTATGGGCAGGATGCAGCCCATGTTAGTAATGTATTTAGCTTGTTTACATGTTCGATGTCATAATCAGGTGCTCTGTAACATAGTAAGAATCGAATTGTGATATTTAAGGATAGTTCACAGATGATGGTCTCAGGAAGAGCAAGCTCCTGGGTAACTTGGATATTTTTAGATGTAAGGATTTTTATAGAAGATAGCAACACCACCTCCTCGACGATTTTCACGATCTGATCGGTAAACATGATAGTCTCTTACTGTGGTAATGGAGTCGGGAGAGATGCATTGAGCCATGTTTCACAGACAAATATAATGTCAAAGTTAGCCATATTTAGGAGGATGAGAAATTCAGGTATTTTATTCACGAGGCTTCTTGCATTGAGTAGTTTGCATTTAAGGCCGGCAGTAGTTGGAATTGAGGTAGTTGGGGGCGTGTGTGCCTAGTCTTGGGTGATGGTGGATCGGTTGAGGTAGGGTTGTGGTTGAGGGTAAAAGCTGAGTATTGGGTTGCGTGGCTTACTTTTGATACAGTCAGCATGGTAGTCAATGTACAGGTCCTTCTCTCCATTGTCTAGACGGTTTTTGAGCTCAATGCGGAGTACACGGGAGCAGGCACGTTGCTGTATGGTTAGGTCAGGGCGGCAACGGAGGTTCTTATGGTTGGTGTTGGTTTTGGCGAGTGAGTTTATAGTATAAATGAATTTACGTTTGCTTGATTCATTTTTGCAAATGACTCTGCACAGGCGTGGGGCTACAGAGCCGTCACTGTTATTGAGCTCTCGGCCAACGCGTGAAATGTCAAGTATTTCATCAGCGGAGATGGTTGATGCTTGATAATCCCTGATGATGTTTCGGACAGTTGTGATGTCATCATTGTTATTGGTGACCTCTAGACCAAATAAGATGGCGTTTGGACGTTTCCGTTCACGCTCAACAGCTTCTCTGATGAGGATTGGGATATCAATATTTGTCTGGGTTGTGTTTATTTGTGGATTGGGTTTTGGATTGGGTTGTGGTTGTTGGGTAGAGATGTGGTTTGTAGATATTGGAAGTTCAGGTTTTTGCGTTGTTTCTTTTTTTTCAAGGTTGGATATTCTTTCTTTTACGGCGTCCAGGGATGCTACTATGGTTTCAATGGTATCAATTCTTTCCAACAGATCCTGTTTGGGTTTGCATGCGTCTAGGGATGCTACTATGGTTTCAATGGTATCAATTCTTTCCAACAGATCCAGTTTGGGTTTGCATGAATTGCAGTAATATGGAAACTCATTGGATGATTCCAGGTATTGAATAAATTGCTTGGTTAATCCCAAGCAGTCATGATGAGTGTATTTCTTACACAGAGAACATTTGATGGAGTTTTCATTATCCTTTAGATTTTTGTAGCATTTAAGGCATGTGCAGGAGTCTTGTGGATCATTGGTGGGGATTATGTTCTCTGTAGGTAGTGCTTTGGCATAGGATTTTTTTTTTGTCATGGTAGGTTTGTTAAGATGGTACGTTGATTAAATTAATTAATGGAACAATATCACACCAATCAATCATCAATTGCAGTAATCTCTCTAGTCAGATAATATTTCTGGGCAACAATCAGCCTAATCAATTAAATATTCTAAACACTAATCAATTAATTACACTAATCATTAATCACACTGTTCATTTAAATTCACTAAATCATTGATTTTACTATTCAATTAAATTACATGCATATTGATCTTTTCAACTAGTCAGTAATAACACTATTTGCACTAAACACTCTAGTCACACTAATCAATTAGGACCATAAATCAATTGAACAATTAATAAAATATTTTATAGAAATTGATTATCTAACCGTTGATATAGGTGATGAGGTAGAAAAGTTGTAAGTTTTGAGGTAATGAGTCAATCAGTGTTTGATTAAAGTAATGAGGTAGTATTAAGAGTCTGCGAGGAAAGGGTTAATGCTGTTGTTGACTGAGAGGAAATTATTGCTCTTTGTAATAGTAGATTGCTATTACTCTGTAAACAAGACTGTAATACGATGCTCAAAGGGTTTTTGAAACAGTGTAAAACTTTTCTAAGCTGTTCAAGTTGTAGGAGAAAATACAGTCACGTGGCTTGGGTTTACTTATCCGATTTGTCATTTACTTCCAACTAAATCTGGTAGTAATGCCAGAGTTAATCGCAGCTATTTTCCTTCTTAGAGTTCGACTTTCCAAGGAAAATTCCACTGCAGAAATTGGAGTGATTTTCTACTAGGATTAATCTTGGTGAGGTAGATGTGGAAGGCATGTGGTTTCTTATTGTTTGAAATGGCTTCAAAGTGATTGATTTTTGGTGATTTAAATGGACCTCAGTTCTCCATAATTCACAGCCGTTCAGAATCACACCCTCTGTCAGTTCCGTCTCTTTCTCTGCAGCTTAAAATCACACTGCCCACCAGTCACAGCTCATTGAATGACTCAGAATCAGTCTCCCTGTAAGTGTCCGAATCACACACTCATAAATTACAGCTCGTCCAGGCTCTTATCTCTCTCCGCTTCTCCTCAAGCCTTGGTCTCTCTCTCCTCCCTCGTTGTTTGTCCCTGCCAGCTATCCACTGGCTCCGGGGAAACTTGTCTGGGGGATTTGAAATGAGACACGTTGTCTGGCTTGGAAGATTCTCCGATTAGCTGTGTGTGGGATTTAAATGAAGGTGCGTTGTTTGTGCTCCACTGGCTCCAGCTCGCTTGAGTTCCACCGGTGTGGTTAATAGGGATCGAGGGAAGGAGCTCTGCTTCTCTGGGGAGGGCTCCGGAAATCAGTGTTGTTACGTTTTTGGAATTCAGCGCTCCTGCTAGCAGGAGCTCTGCTGGCTTGATTAGGGCTCCAGGGCTTCGGAATCCAGCGGGTTTTTTTGTTTTTTTGGGGGGGTGGGCTCCAGTTTACTCACGGTTTCTGGCGCAGGTGGCAGCTAGTAATTGTAACTAGACTGGTTTTTTCTCTTATATTTATCTACTCTTTTTTCTCCTTTTTGACTGTTTATATTTTTAGAACAGAGGCTCCCTTTAGTAATTTTATATATACACTCACAGACGCACACTATACAGAAGCCTGATGATATATTCTATTAGACCTTTTATGGGAAAGAAGGGGGAGCGGATTAAAGAAACTAGAGGCTTGAAAATACTTTATTTGAAGCTGAGAGGATTGTGAAAAATTCTTTCTCAAGGACACTGGAATTTGATAAGATAGAGGGAAGTATACTGGAGAATGTTTTTACAGGTGTCCTTTGGGACTTCTATTATCAATTGAATATTTGAAGTTTGGCTTTGAAATTTGTGGAGAAGCCATAATAAGAGCCTTGGATAATTAAATAAAACGCAGTGTGCTCCTTTTTTAAAATTCTCTCTTAGCTGTCTTATCCCTCCCCTGCAATCCCACAGCATCTTGTAATATTTGTATATTTATTTTTTATTTTATTTTATTTCTATTTTTTATTTTTATTTTTTTAAAGGGAAAGCCTTAGAATATTTTTTTCTTTTTCTCATTGGGACTTTTGCCTCTTCCATTTCCATTTTTGATTCACTTTTATGGCTATTTTTTATTTTTTGAGACCTTTCAATTGGATTAAGGTGTGAAGAACCTGAAGAACCTCCTCTTTTTTTATTTTTTTATTTTTTTATTTTCAATTTTGGGCTTTTAATTTTATACTGGTCTTTTTTTATGTTTTCCTTTTTCCCAACTGGATTATAATTGGCTACTCTACTAACTGGATTAAGAGAGCTTGAAGACCCTGAGCTACCCAAATGAGTAAGAAAATCTTACCTTCTGGCATTTCAACTTCTGCTCCTGCCTCCCCATCAACTGGAGGACGACTTTTAACAATGGCGAAGCAAGATAAAGCACAAGTGGATTTAACGATAGTTATGCAAGGAATTCAAGAACTTAAAACGAGTATTGAGCAAAGAACAGAGAGTATTGAACAAAGAATCGGGAAGACTGATGAAAAAATTGAAAATATTCAACAAATGATGGTGAAATATGATGAGAGACTCCAAAAAATTGAAGAGAAAGATAAACAAAGAGACGAGACAATTGGAAACATCGATAGTAGATTAACAATGGTTGAACAAGACAAAAGTGGGATGTTGAAGTGGGAGATGGACAGGTCAGAATTTTATCTCAGATTTCAAAATATAGAGGAAGAAAAAGGACAAGACTTGGCTGCAGTAATGATAGAAATATTGGCTGGAGCTCTGGGAATAACAGAGGAAAAGATGATGGATGGAGTAGATGAGATATACCGAGTCTTCATAAGATATGCGATGAGGAACAATCTACCAAGAGAGGTTCATGTCAGATTTACCAAAAAAACTATTAAAACACAAATATTACAAGTGGCAAGAGAGAAGGCGTTGAAATATAAAGACAAAGAGATTGTGGTCTTAAAACAAGTACCCAGAAAAGTTAGAGAGATGAGAAGAGAATATCGATTCCTGACTAAAATGCTATTGAAAAAAGAGGTGAATTACAGATGGCTGATTCCAGAAGGATTAATGTTTACATGGCAAGAACAGAGACACAGAATTGACTCAATTGAGAAAGCAGAAATATTCTACAATGAATTTTTCGAAAGAAGAGAAATAGAGACAGAGAAAGAGAGCATCTCAACCAAACTTCAAGAGGATCAAATGGGAATGGGAAAAGAAGAAGGTGCAGTAGGTGGACAAGTGGAGACCAAAGAACAACATGAAGTAAGATCTACGAGAGCTGTTAGACCTAAATACAAAATATAATCATGGAGGAAAAAAAAATGATTTCTATAAATATAAATGGACTTAATTCAGCTATCAAAAGAAGAATTTTTTTTCATAAATTAGAGAAGTCAAAAATTGACATAATTTGCTTACAAGAAGTACACATTAAAAAACAACATCAACAATTATTGGTATGACCAAAATTGGGGAAAATTTTTACTTCTCTGACTCATTGTAAGAAAAGAGGAGTGGTCTTGTACATTAAAGAAACTATTCCAGCAAAACTGATTTATACTGATGAAGACGGAAGAGTATTAATGGTTGAAATAGTGGATAATAATATAAAAACACTCCTGGTTGCAATCTATGCCCCGAACGATAAACAAGAAGAATTCTATAAAAAATTACATATGAAAACAATGGGACTGGACTATATTAACATAGTTATGATGAAAGATTTTAATGGAATTGTAGATAATAAACTGGACTATACAGCGACAGCATCAAGACAAAATAGAAAGACTCTCCCTAAATCCTTTTTTAAATGAATTAAATTTAAAAGATATATGGAGAGAAAGAAATGCTAAAACTCAACAATATACTTTTTATTCAAATAGACATTTATCATGGTCCAGAATAGATATGATTTGGATCTCAACAGAATTAATATCTAATACTCCAAGAAATAAATATTGAAACAAGTACATGGGCAGACCATAATCCAATGACAATTAAATGGAAAGGACAAAAAAGAAGATCTAGATGGATATTAAATAATACTATTTTAAAGGAAAAAGACTTCACACAATGGATGGAAAAAGAATTGGCCTTCTTTTTTAGTGAAAATAAAAAAGAAGATACTTCAATACAGAATGTTTGGGACACCATGAAGGCATATGCGAGAGGATTAATAATAGACTATACAAAGAAAAAGAACATTAGGAAGAGGCAAACTATCAAAGCTCTAGAAGATGATTACAAAAAACTGGAAAAAGAACTACAGAAAATGCCACAGAAAAAAGATATTAAACTTAAAATGGACATAATTAAACATAAAATGGGTCAGGTAGAGAAAGAAGAACTGGCACAAAAAATTAGAAGTGCTAAACAGAACTATTTTGAAGATGCAAATAGGCCAGGTAGATGGTTAGCATATAAACTGAGAAAGGAGAAAGAATCAAGGAAAATATTACAGTTAATAGATGATCAAGGTCAAATGTGCTATGGTAATAAGGAGAAAAAGGCAATTATCTGAAACTTTTATGGACAACTATATAAACAGGAGGATCTTGATGAGGAAAAAATTAAACAGTACTTACAAAATGCTAACCTACCTAAGACACCTGAAGAGACTGAAAAAATGTTAGAAAGTACTATAACAATGATGGAACTAACTGAAGCATTCAACAGACAGAATAATGGAAAAGCACCAGGTCCAGATTGGCTTCCGGCAGAATTTTATAAAACACTACAAGAATCATTGAGCATTCCACTGCTAGAAGTCATGAACGAAGTTATGTTAAATAAGAAAATACCTAAAACATGGTCAGAAGCTTATATTACACTTATTCCAAAAGAAGGGGCCGATCAATTACAAATTAAGAACTATAGACCTATTTCTTTATTGAATGCAGACTATAAAATCTTCGCTTCAATTTTGGCAGAAAGGCTTAAAAAATACTTAAATAATTTTATTCACTCTGATTAGAATGGATTCTTACCAAAGAGACAAATTAAAGACAACATGAGGGTAATTCTGGACACTTTGGAATATTATGAGGCGCATCCTGAAAAACAAATGGCTTTGATATTTCTAGATGCCCAAAAGGCATTTGACAATGTGAATTGGAGATTTATGTTACTATTACTGGAACAGATGGGCTTTGCCAGAAAATTTATTCAAGCAATAGAAGCCATATACTATAAGCAAACAGCAAAAGTAATGATAGAGGGAGAATTTACAGACTCTATTAATATAAGAAAAGGCACAAGACAAGGATGCCCATTATCACCTCTGCTATTTGTACTGACTTTGGAAGTGTTGAATAGAAATATTAGAGAGGACCAAAATATAAAAGGAATGAAAGTTAAAAAGGAGGAATTTAAATTGCAAGCCTTTGCGGATGACCTGGTTTTCATTCTGGAAGATCCTCTAGAGACAGCTTTAAAACTATTGGAAAAGATAGAGACGTACGGTGAGATGGCGGGTTTGAAAATAAATAAAGATAAAACAAAGATTCTGACAAAGAACATGTTACTAAGACAAAGGGAAGAACTGGCAGACCTATTGAAAATTCAAGTTACGAACAAGGTTAAATATTTGGGGATACATTTGACGCCAAGATGTACTACATTGAAAGAGAATAACTATATTAAACTTAAACAGCAGATAGCATCTGATCTGAAGAAATGGGAAAACCTACAACTGTCATTGATAGGTAGAATTTCAACAATCAAGATGAATATATTACCCAGAATTTTATATTTGTTCAAAACAATACCAATTAAGCTTGGCAAAGATTATTTTGAAGACTTAAATAAAATTGTGTTGAAGTATATATGGCAAGGCAAGAAAGCGAGAATAAAATTAAAACTTTTACAAGATGCTAGAACTAGAGGATTTGGCCTTCCTAATTGGGAGTTGTACTACCAAGCTGCAAATTTGATGTGGGCCAAAGAATGGATAACATTAAGAAAGACTAGATTGTTGACACTAGAAGGACATGATTTATTACTGGGCTGGCATGCTTTTCTGTGGTATAAGGGAACTAAATCGCAGGGCTATTTTAGAAGGCATTATATACGGGAATCTTTATGGTTAAACTGGGAGAAAATTAAGAGACAATGTTATTTGAAAATCCCAGTTTGGTTATCAACTATTGAAGCTTTTTCTTATCCTATAACATACAAGAAGGAACAAACAGTTAGATATGGGGAAATATTGGATGAAAAGGGTGAACTTAAAACGATGCAAAATCTAGAAGAACAAGGTATAAAGATGAATTGGTTTTCATATGCGCAAATACATTCAAGGTATGTTAAAGATTCTAAAACAGAGGGATTCTATGATAAATTGACTGACTTAGATAAGATTTTGACAGGTACTGATGAAAGTGATTAAAAAATTATATGGTTATTTACTGGAAATTAAACTAGAGGAAGAACAAGTTAAAGAAACTATGATTGTTTGTGGGAAGAATTTTGGATATGGGATTGATTTAGAGAAATGGCAAAAATTGTGGTCTCAAAATTATAAAATGACAATGTCAACAGCATATAAAGAAAATCTGTATAAGATGTTTTACAGGTGGCATTTCCCCCCCGACAAGAATAGCAAGAATGTTCAAGAATAAATCTGAAAAATGCTGGAAATGTCATCAGATACCTGGCTCATATTACCATATGTGGTGGACTTGTGAGGACGCTAGAAAATATTGGACTATAATTCGCATATGGCTGGAAAAAATGACAAAGAAACATATAGATTTGAAACCAGAGATTTTTTTATTGGGAATCTTACCTGATACATATAATAAAAATTTGAAGTATTTGATTGTAAATGTATTAACAGCGGCTAGGATTGTATTTGCTAAAAATTGGAAGAGTGAGAAAATACCATCAGAGGAAGAAATTATTAAGAAAATATTGGAATGTGCTAAAATGAGTAGATTGACATTTGAAATTAGAGAACAAGAGGATAAACAATTTTATGAAGTTTGGGACCTTTTCTATCAATGGTTAGATAATAAAATATAATAATAGAATATTTAGAAACTTAGGAAATAATGAATATATACTTTTCTTTTCTTTTCTTTTTTTGACACTATTTTTATAAAATTTTATTAAGAAAGACTTGGTATAACTTTACGATTTGTTATAAAATAAACTAAGTAAATTATAGTTATCTTGTTAAAGTATAAATTAATAAAATTATAGTCAAATGATTGTTTAATAATGATATCAGGCTATATAATTGTTGATTGATAATATGAGTTATTATTTAATATAACTACAATGGAGACTATGAAATGGATGCACAAAAAAGAGTGGTAAACCAACCGATGCACTGTCTGTAAATTTATGAAGGAGGATGATGTTTTAATGTTTTGTTTTATGTGTTTTTGTTCGTTGTCAAAGTCAATAAAACTTTTTTTCAAAAAAAAAAAAGGAATGGGGTGAGGTGAATAGTGGATAGTGGACCTCATGACAAAATAATTAAGTATAAAAAAAACACAAAGATCTTGTATAACAATTTGATTTCAATGTTGTCCAGCTATAAATTGGAGGGGTGTTAAGATATTAAATGTAGTAGCTGGAACAGTAAAATTGTAGAATGGGCAAGAACAGGCAGTTCTAAGTCGATTGGTTGGAGAGTGCTTGGTCCTGCATGAGGCAATCTATGCTATGACTGGTTGCTGTAGGTGTAAAGGGGGAGTTTCCCATTTTTCCTGCTTTTTTCCTTCTGTGTACTCTGTATCCTAACTGGATTTACCTCAGGATGTTTCTGTGTTCCTGACCATCTTGTTTGCTGTAAATATGTTTGTTAGGGATAACATTGTTTTACCCTAACTGTTTTGGGTAAAGATAATAAAATGATGAATCATGGTTTGTCAGATAAAGTGTATGTGACTTTAAGCTAAAGGAATGTAATTAAGGGTGCAGCTGTAAAAGTACTATATAAGCAGCAAGGCACTCTCTGGCTCTTACTGGCTGGCTTATTGAAGACTGCATTCTTGCTGGATCGGGGAGGAGAAGAAGTGTTGGATTACTTTGAAGATATTTCTCAACGAGAGAAGATAAGTTTTGGACAGATTTATTATATGTGTACTGACACTGGCTATTCGACACGGACTTTGCAATTAGAGTATCCTCAACAAGACTTGACTGAATTTGGTATATAACTAATGGACTGTTTATAATGACTATGCTATAATTCTTAAATGGAATAAATTATAATTTTGATAGCACAAGCGTATCTGTATTTTTACTGCGTGTTAACTAGAAAACTTATCTCACACATTTACCTGTCTTCCTATCTGACTTCGCTGCACATTCTGTTTAGTTTGTTTTCCTTAACACCCGTTGGGGAATCCAGGCTTAACAATGTTAAATGTATTCATTTATATAAAACTATAAATTTACCTCAGTGTCTCTGATTTGATTTGGAAACTTGCTGCATAATTCCCTGACAGAGAACTGTCTCCATTACACCCAGACAAAAAAGCCACTTGCAGTAGATGTCATTTGCTGGAAACATCACCGGGAGGGAGATAATTGTTGTTATTTGTAGTTGGTCCATTAGCCAGAAAGATGTAAAGGATCGTGGTAAGAAAAAAAAAATCTGCTCTGGGAGGTCCCTGTCCTCTGGGACTGATGGAGGAGTTTGGGATTATGAGAGCACACAAATGAATGGCTTTGTGAGCCTGAGCTCTTCCCAAGAAGCTCCCACAGGGAGCACAGTCGCTTTTTAAAAGACCCCTCAACATGGTTTGGAAACTGCAGGTTTGTTTGGAGAAGGCTGAAGCAGATGTGGCTCCTCCTACAGATTTGGAATTAAGAGACTCGATTCATGATGAACTGAACTTTTGTAAGAAGACTGGAGAATGGACCTATCATATCTAACAGGAAAACCATTTGGAAAATGGATTGACCAAGAGGTTTTAGGATTTGGGGGAATAAGACACAACTTTTCTCTTCATTGCTCTCAACTTAAATTTTAAGAAAAACTTTTATTAATAAGAATCAAACAAAGGTATTTCATCCCGGACAGAGAGAATGATTCTAGTGATTTATGGTAAATAAGAAGCCATTCTAAATTTGATACAAATTAAACGGAATAGTAGATTGTTAACAAGGTGCTTTGATGTTTAACTTGGTTGTTGGTTCACATGTTAATTACAATGCCTTTATAGATCATAGATTAATGTCGAATTGGTTGTCAACAGAGGTAGAATTTTATAAATTTTGGGCCTGCTTCAGAAGGGGAGGAAACTAATATTGCTTCAATATACTTATGAATATTCTAGTGGGGAGATAATAAAAGTAAATCTGTTTTTCTCTTTTTTAATTTTTCCTTTTTATATGCTTTTTCTATTATTGTTTTGATTTTGAAAAAACATCTTTTTGTTTTTGGAGTTTGAACTGTATACTAATATTTTGAATAAAATAACCTTTTGAAAAAAATCCCTTTACCACAACTACATTTTTGGCGCTACTGTGGACCTATTTTCGAAACTACCTCTAAATTTATAGAATCATAGCAACATGGGATTGGTTGTATCATGGTGACTAGAACTGGACATAATATTCTAGATCTACTGTCACCAGTACAGTGTAATGCAACTCTTATCACTGATTCTTGTCTTGACACTATGCCTCTCTTGATGCAGCCTGGGACTGCATTGGGTTTTTTCGGCAGTGGCAGCGCTATACAGCACAAAACTGGCACAAGTGGTACTTAGCATATGTCCCAGGGATACTTGGCCTGCCCTTTTGGAGATTTCTCAGCGGCAGCCATCATTTTCGGTGCACCCACAATTCCTTTACACAGTCTACAAACAGTCTACTGTAAACTGAATACTTTGTCCTAGTGACAATGACCCAGAAGCAGCCACCATTTTGATACAGAGGCAGGCATGACAAAACGGCAGCTACTTCCACAAGTCTGCCACATGACCAGGCATGAATCCCAGGCACACTCAAACTAACAGCTGCTTCCATGACGGAGTCATGAAGCCCACAAATGCGTTCTTGCTTTCCTTCACCAACATGAGGTTCAGAGTTCTTCGAAAGGTATGGAGAAGGAGGAGGCTGTGATGCCTGGTGGGTTGGGAGTCAGGCCTAACAACTGTAGGGACCGAGTGGGAATAGGAAAATGCCTGTGGGGACCCAAAGGGTGGGGTAGTGGAGGCTAGGCCTCCAAGAGATTCCCACAACCCTGAGGTAGTCACTGTTCTGCTTAATGACTTGAACATTTGTTTAAAAGCTTCCTCAGGGAGAGAAGGGGATAGGTAGTTAAGCAAAGTAATCTCACTTAACAACCACTGCAAGATGCAACCGTAACTGACAGGCCCCATTACAGTTGTATCTAGAGGACTACTTCTATAGTGACTGGGGAATTCTGGGGCTCAAAATATGGAGGACACCAAGGTAGAAGACAGAAATTCCACGTGTGGGAATTCCATAATCAATATACAAAAAACACCACCCAAAAGCCTTTTTGAGGAATTCGAGTAATTTTGCAAAAATGAAATTGCTGCTGATAACAAGAAACAGATTAGCCATTTTCCATTTTCCTTTTTCTCTGCACTTACAAATCTAATTCTGAGATATGTTTTCACTTACACTCCTAATGAGAGATGAGAAATGAAATTCAAACTCATCAACTTTCCTCAGTTGGATTTCCATGTGGGCAATAATGAACAATACATGCCAGAAGCATCATCCACAGAAGGATCTGTCTCCTCTGTGAGTCTTCCGGTATATCACCAGGTTCACATTTCTCTTGTGTCGATTCTCTGATGTCTTACCAAGTTGGAATTGTAACAGAAACGTTTCCCACAATCAGGAAATTCAAAGGGTTTCTCTCCTGTGTAAGTCCTCTGATGGTTCACCAGGACAGAATTCTGACTGAAATTTTTCCAATAGTCAGAACATTAAATTGGTTTCTCCCCTGTATGAGTCCTCTGATGGTTCACCACATGAGAATTTTGACTGAGACTTTCCCTCCAAAGAGGATATTCAAAGGACTTTTCTATTGTGTGAGTCCTCTGATGTCTCTCCAGGCTGGAATTCTGAATGAAACTTTTCCCGCAAACAGGGTTTATTATTCAAAGGGTTTATCTCCTGTGTGAGTCCTTTGATGTTTCACCATGTTGGAATTATGACTGAAACATTTCCCACAAACAGGACATTCAAAGGGTTTCTCTCCTGTGTGAGTCCTCTGATGACTCACCAGGTTGGAATTCTGACCAAAACCTTTCCCACAAATAGGACATTCAAAGGGTTTTTCTCCTGTGTGAGTCCTCTGATGACTCACCAGGTTGGTATTCTGACTGAAACTTTTCCCACAAACAGGACATTCAAAGGGTTTCTCTGTGTGAGCCCTCTGATGTTTTACCAGGCTGGAATTCTGACTGAAACATTTCCCACAAACAGGACATTCAAAGGGTTTCTCTCCTGTGTGAGTCCTCTGATGACTCACCAGGTTGGAATTCTGACCAAAACCTTTCCCACAAATAGGACATTCAAAGGGTTTTTCTCCTGTGTGAGTCCTCTGATGACTCACCAGGTTGGTATTCTGACTGAAACTTTTCCCACAAACAGGACATACAAAGGGTTTCTCTGTGTGAGCCCTCTGATGTTTTACCAGGCTGGAATTCCGACTGAAACATTTCCCACAAACAGGACATTCAAAGGGTTTCTCTCCTGTGTGAGTCCTCTGATGACTCACCAGGCTGGAATTCTGACTGAAACTTTTCCCACAAATAGGACATTCAAAGGGTTTTTCTCCTGTGTGAGCCCTCTGATGGCTCACCAGGCTAGAAGTCTGACTGAAACTTTTCCCGCACACAGGGCATTTAAAGGGTTTCTCTCCTGTGTGCATCCTTTGATGATTCACCAGGGTGGGATTCTGACTGAAACTTTTCCCACAAATAGGACATTCAAAGGGTTTCTCTCCTGTGTGAGTCCTCTGATGCCTCACCAGGAGAGAATTCTGACTGAAACTATTCCCGCACACAGGGCATTTAAAGGGTTTCTCTCCTGCGTGAATCCTTTGATGTTTCACCAGGTTGGAATTCTGACTGAAACTTTTCCCACAAATAGGACATTCAAAGGGTTTCTCTCCTGTGTGAGTCCTCTGATGACTCACAAGGTTGGAATTCTGACTGAAACTATTCCCGCACACAGGGCATTTAAAGGGTTTCTCTCCTGCGTGAATCCTTTGATGTTTCACCAGGTTGGTATTCTGACTGAAACTTTTCCCACAAACAGGACATACAAAGGGTTTCTCTGTGTGAGCCCTCTGATGTTTTACCAGGCTGGAATTCTGACTGAAACATTTCCCACAAACAGGACATTCAAAGGGTTTCTCTCCTGTGTGAGTCCTCTGATGACTCACCAGGCTGGAATTCTGACTGAAACTTTTCCCACAAATAGGACATTCAAAGGGTTTTTCTCCTGTGTGAGTCCTCTGATGACTCACCAGGTTGGAATTCTGACTGAAACTTTTCCCACAAATAGGACATTCAAAGGGTTTTTCTCTTGTGTGAGTCCTCTGATGGCTCACCAGGCTGGAATTCTGACTGAAACTTTTCCTGCAAATAGGACATTCAAAGGGTTTCTGTCCTATGTGAATCCTTTGGTGTTTCACCAACTCAGAATTCCGACTGAAATTTTTCCTACAAAGAGGACATTCAAAGGGTTTTTCTCCTGTGTGAGCCCTCTGATGGCTCACCAGGCTAGAATTCTGACTGAAACTTTTCCCGCACACAGGGCATTTAAAGGGTTTCTCTCCTGTGTGCATCCTTTGATGTTTCACCAGGGTGGGATTCTGACTGAAACTTTTCCCACAAATAGGACATTCAAAGGGTTTCTCTCCTGTGTGAGTCCTCTGATGCCTCACCAGGACAGAATTCTGACTGAAACTATTCCCGCACACAGGGCATTTAAAGGGTTTCTCTCCTGCGTGAATCCTTTGATGTTTCACCAGGTTGGAATTCTGACTGAAACTTTTCCCACAAATAGGACATTCAAAGGGTTTTTCTCCTGTGTGAGTCCTCTGATGCCTCACCAGGAGAGAATTCTGACTGAAACTTTTCAAGCAAACAGGACATTTACAGGGTTTCTCTCCTGTGTGAGTCCTTTGATGTTTCACCAGGTTGGAATTCTGACTGAAACTTTTCCCACAAATAGGACATTCAAAGGGTTTTTCTCCTCTGTGAGTCCTCTGGTGTCTTACCAGGGTGGAATTCTCACTGAAACCTTTCCCACAAACAGGACATTCAAAGGGTTTCTCTCCTGTGTGAGTCCTCTGATGACTCACCAGGCTTGAATTCTGACTGAAACTTTTCCCACAAATAGGACATTCAAAGGGTTTTTCTCCTGTGTGAGTCCTCTGATGGCTCACCAGGACAGAATTGTGACTGAAACTTTTCCAACAAACAGGACATTTAAAGGGTTTCTCTCCTATGTGAGTCCTCTTATGGTTTACCAAGTCAGAATTCTTACTGAAAGCTTTCCCACAATAAGGACATGCAAACGGTTTCTGAACTGTGTGAGTCCTCTGGTGTCTTACCAGGCTGGAATTATGATTGAAACCTTTCCCACAAACAGGATATTCAAAGGGTTTCTTTCCTGAGTGAGTCCTCAGGTGTCTCATGTGGTGGGAACATCCAATGAAATATTTCTGACAATCCGGACAGTCATATGGCTTCTTCCTGCTGTGAGTCCTCAGATGTATCACCAAGTTGTCATTTTTCTTAAAAGATTTAGCACATTGGAAGCACTTGTAGGGCATCGCTTCTGGGTGGGTTCTTCAATCAAAAGGGATCTGTTCTGACAAAAGCTTTTGCCACATTCAGATAATTTGTATCTAATTTTCTCCAGATTAGATTTTTCCCCGCATAATCATTTGCGATTTGAAGTCTGCATCTTCCATGATAGGCACACCTATTGAGATTTTCCACCACTGATATTCTTGAGAAGGTCAACAATATGTGTGCTCCCTTGTTTAGCGTTGCTTTGATTTAAGCCCATTTCTTCCCCCAGGGCAATGCAAGGATTACTGTCTGTCCTATGTACCTGTCCAATTAATCTTTTCCTCCCCACTCACTTCCAGATATTTTCCTCTTTTTCTGAATGGAAAAATAATCTTTCTTGACCTATTTGTGTATTGTGTCCTTGAGTTCCACATACTCTACTTTTTGCAGCACGAAATCTCGTATTGATTTCTTTCCTTTGTCTCTCACTGCTGTGGAAGGAGAAGAATTGTGTGGTTTTTCTGATGGAAATGGTGAATATTTTTATTTCTGCCTCAATCTGCTTTGCTTTTCAATATTGCTTGTTATTCTCAGTTGTTCAGTGTGGTCTTCTGGCATCATCTTTGTCTGTAAGATTCAAATGAAAGTGTGACTTTTATTGTTTATAAAAGGGTTGCAGAAAATGTGAAAAAAGTGTACATTACAATGAAAAAAGCAAACATGCCAATATGCTAGAATAATCACTTACATTAATTATGATATTTACTACTGAGTTCCAGTTCAAATATCCATTCAATCATTAAATTCACTTGTTGACTTAGGTCAATCACAAATTCTCAGACCTGCAAAGGGTTATCATCAAATACACTTATGTGAAGAAGAAAGTACACCCTCGTCCTGTATGATTTGATGTATCACGACATAGTAAAAATAATCTCTTCCTTAGCAGTTTAAAAATAGGTAAATATAATGTCAGATGAGCAACAACAGATGATATTTTATACCCATGTCATTCTTTTTTTACAAAAACAAAAACACCCTTACTTCTTCCATAGGTATGAAGAGGCAAAGTAGCAACCAGTGCTGCTGATCAAATGCACTTGATCAATTGATCATCAACAATTGTGACTATATCTATAAAAGCCGAAGTTGTAGGAGTTTCCTGGTCTCCAGCACTGAGGTGTGAATTAGATGCCAAAGAGTAAAGACATCAGCAGGGATCTTAGAGAAGCCATCGTTGCTGCCCATCAATCTGGGAAGGGTTATATTTTCCAAACAATTTAAACTCCATCATTCTACGTTCCACGTTCACAAGTGGAAAACATTCAAGACTGTTAGGAATAACATGGTTACCTAACTTAGTTTGGGTAAAATAATATATATAAACTATGTTAGTGAGTTTAAGTGTGTGTATCACTTTAACTGTAAAACATGTATTTTGGGTGCGGTTGTAAAATCACCATAAGAGGGAGCAAGAGAGCTCACTGTTTGCTGGCTTATTGGATTGATGGTTTTTCCCTGCTACTGTTTTTCTTGAAAGGTGAAGGAAGAAAAGAGGTTTTTACTTCTTCTTATCTCATACGGCAAAGAGATAAATTACTGGACTGATATCTGTAAGTTTACTGACCTCTTTTTCGACACTGGACTTTGCAACTAATTAACCCCGGATGGACTGAACTAGTGTATGATATATGGACTGTTTTGACTATGCTATGACTCTTGCTGGAATAAAAACTCTTTAACTTGCACAGTGTATCTGTCTTACTGAGTGTAAGCTACTACAACGTTTTATCTCACATATCTGCCTGCCTGCTAGACTGCCGTTGCACATTCTGCTAGGGTGTATAGCCCTAACAAAGACACTTGCCAATCTTCTCAGGAGTGGCAGTGCCAGCAAATTCACCACAGGTTCAGAACGTGCAATGCTCAGAGTAATTACAAAAAATCCAAACGTTGCATCTCAGGATCAACAGGCCTCATTTAGCACGTTAAGTGTTAAAGTTCATTACAATTAGAAAAAGACTGAACAAGTATGGTTCGTTTGGAAGGGCTGCCAGGAAAAGCCTCTGATTTCTAAAAAGGACATGGCAGCAACACTTTGATTTGCACATTTGCATCTGAACTAATCACAAGACTTCTGAAACACTGTCCTTTGGATGAGACCAAAGTGCAGGTGTTTGGCCATAAAGCAGAGTGCCATTTTGATGAAAATCAAACCAAAATATATCAATACAAAGATCTCATAGCAACCGTCAAGCAGAGTGATGAAGGGGTGATGATTTGGAGTTGTTTTGCAGCCACAGGACCTGGCTACTTCAAATTTGGCAAATTTAAGACTTGTGGATTTCAACTCCCAGAATTCCTGAGCTAACATGACTTGAGGAGGAAATCTGGGAGTTGAAGTCCATAAATCCTAAAGCTGTCAAGTTTGAAGACCCCTGCTCTGTACTATAGTATCCAGAATCAGAATAGATCTGGAAGGGACCCTAAATGTCTTCTACTACAACCCTCTGCTCAAGCAGGAGATTCTATATTATTTCAGACAAGTGACTATCCAGTGTCTTCTTCAAAACGTCCAGTGATAAAGCACCCACAGGGCCTGAAGGCCAACTGTTCTACAGGTTCATGTCCTCACTGTTAGGAAGTTTCTCCTTAATTCCAGGTTCCTTCTTTCCTTGATTAGTTTCCATCCATTGTGTCTTGTCCTGCCTTCAGGTGCTTTGGAAAATAAGCTGACCCGCCTCCTTTGTGGCACTTTCTCAAACACTGGACTACTGCTATCATGTCCCGTCTAGTCCCTCTTTTCTGTAAACTAGCAAAACCCAAATCCTACTGTTAAGCCTGGATTCCCCAACGGGTGTTAAGGAAAACAAACCAAACAGAATGTACAGCGAAGTCAGATAGGAAGACAGGTAAATGTGTGAGATAAGCCTTCTCTGTTAACACGCAGTAAAAATACAGATACGCTTGTGCTATCAAAATTATAATTTATTCCATTTAAGAATTATAGCATAGTCATATAAACAGTCCAGTAGTCATATATCAAATTCAGTCAAGTCTTGTCGAGGATACTCTAATTGCAACGTCCGTGTGGAATAGCCAGTGTCAGTACACATATAATAAATCTGTCCAAAACTTATCTTCTCCCATTGAGAAATATCTTCAAAATAATCCAACACTTCTTCTCCTCCCCGATTCAGTCTCCAATAAGCCAGCCAGCCAGTAGTCAGAGAGTGCCTTGCTGCTTATATAGTACTTTTACAGCTGCACCCTTAATTACAATCCTTTAGCTTAAAGTCACATACACATTATCTGACAAACCATGATTCATCATTTTATTATCTTTACTCAAAACAGTTTGGGTAAAACAATGTTATCCCTAACATTCTCCCCTTTTGGGTAATAATAATAATATTACAATAATATAACCATTTACACCTTTAAATCATAATTGTCACAACTCTCTTTAAATTTTACAACACCTTGTGCTTTTGTAAACTGCTCTGCAATATTTTCTTCCGTCATGCAGTACTCAAGTTTAATTAAACCATTTTTTACAGATTCTCTAACATTTAAGTATCTTAAATCAGTATGTTTTGATCTAGTCTTTACAGCAATATTAGTAGCTAATTGTATAGCTGCCTGGTTGTCCTCGTACACAATAATAGGATCTTTAACAGTTATACCCATGTCTAATAATAACTGTTTGTACAGAATTAGGTCAGTGCATAGTAATGACAGACATGAAAATTCTGCTTCCATAGTTGACAAGCTAATATGCTGTTGCCTGATTGACCTCCACCCTATTAAAGTCTTACCAAATAATATAGCCATCCCAGATGTTGATTTTCTAGTGTTTATGTCAGTTGCAAAACTTGCATCTGCATAGGCACTAAGAATCAAATCACCTTTTGGCTCTAGATACAATGCATGGTGCATTGTTCCTTTAAGATATCTTAAAATTCTCTTTAATGCTTGCCAATGACATTGATGTGGATCATTATTATATCGTGCCAGCTGATTCACACTATAAGCTATATCTGGCCTAGACCAATTGCTTATATATGATAAGCTACCAATCAAAGATTGATATATGGTCTTATCAAATTTGGGACTTTGAGCATCCATTTTGCAAATTTCCTGACTCATTGGAGTCTTTGCAGGCTTACAAAGTTCCATTTTATATAATTTAATTAATTGGCAAATTTTATCCTCTTGAGATATCTTAAATCCTTTTGTGGTTTTATTAATTGTCAATCCTAGATACTTTTTGATTTCACCTAAATGCTTTAATTTTATTCTTTTGGCTAATAATGAAATAATCTCAGTAGCTTCATTATTGGTCTTAGTAATCAAAGCAATATCATCTGTAAATAATAACAATAATGACACCGTTCCATTATTCTCTCTTTTAAACATACATGGATCTGCTAAACCAGATTTAAACCCTATATTGTTTAATTCTTTCACAATATATTGGTTCCATTCATAGCCAGATTGTTTCAATCCATATAAACTCTTCTTGAGTTTCCAACAATCATTGCTATTTACTTTATTATAATTTATACCAACTGGTTTTTTCAAATATATTGTATGCTGTAATGGTGCATGTAGATATGCAGTTTCTACGTCTAAATGGTTAACAATATAATTATTCTTAGCTGCCCATACTAAAGCGGCTCTTAAAGTTGTAGCCTTAAGATTTGGTGCAAATACCTCATCATAATCATATACATTTTGGTTGAATCCTTGTGCTACTAATCTAGCTTTATAAGTTACTTTCCCATTATTTCCAGTCTTTACTTTGAATACCCATTTGCACCCAATGGATTTTTCTCCTGGAGGTAATTTGGTTTCTTCATAAACCTTCATTTCCTTTAATGAATTTAACTCTTTTTCCATTGCCTTTTGCCAATTCTCCCGATCCTTAGCAGGATACCATCTTAAGTTCATCTATGCTAGTAGGAACTTTATTTACTTGGCAAACAATACTTGCCTGATATCTATCAGGTGGTTTGGATATACGCGTTGTGCGTCTAGGTATAACTGGACTTACAGGTGGACTTTCCTTTATTTCCTGTTCTTGACTATCTATCTCTTCTTGATCAATTATCTCCTCTTGATCTGATTCTGTTTGCTCTTCATGGACTTCTTCTTTAATTGGACTTTTCTTATAACTAGTCTTTTCTTTCTGCCTCTTATAGTGTTCTATAATAACATCATTATCTGAATCCTGCTCTAATCTATTCCATCCTATATGTTCTAGGAATTGTGCACTAGCACTGGAGTATACTCTAGATGTACCTGGTTCCCAGAATCTATAAGATCTATGGTTTGCTTGATATCCAACAAAAATTAGTCTTTTAGCTCTATGTTGTCCTTTGTGCCTGAGTTGTGTAGGGATATGCACCCATGCTGGTGCACCAAATGTGTGAATATAACTCAAATCAGGTTTCCTACCATGCCAAAGAGTGAATGGTAATTCACCTGTTGTTGAATTAACAACATTGTTTAATATGTGATTCCCACACATTATAGCTTCTCCCCACAAATTGTCAGGTAATCCAGAATCAGATAACATTGTTCTTCCCATTGATTGCAGTGTTTGGCCTCTTCTCTCTATAAATGCATTATGCTGAGGCCTATATGGTGCAGACTTTTTATGTTGAATACCTGCCATTCTAAGTCTATTCTGGAATTTATTATTTGTAAATTCCGCACCATTATCTGTTATAAGAGTTACTAGTTTCTTTTTAGTTTTCCTCTCTGCAAATTTTAACCAATTAAAGAAATTTGTATACGTTTCAGTTTTTCTCTTCATTAAAAAACAGAAACCATACCTAGAATAGTGGTCCATTATGCTTAATATGTATCTAGCACCACCTACACTTGGCTTTTTAGGACCTATTATATCGGCAAATACTACCTCTAAAGGCTCTTTGGTAGTAAATCCATCAACTCTATTTGCTGGTATAACTTTGCTTTTGTTTTGATTACAAGCAGAACATTGCAAATACTTATTACAAGGTTTCAAACTTATTCCTTTAGATAGTTGAACAGTTCTCTTAATCATTTTAAAATTTAAATGACCTAACCTTCGGTGTAACAAGTGAATACATTCATTATGAGGTTTCTTATTTTCATAAACTGTGTTAGCCAACTTTAAACCATTATCATTTAACACATATAAGTCACCTCTTAAAGATGCAGTAATTTTCTTACCTTCTTTTTCAATTAAACAAGTATCTCCCCTAAAGGTAACTGCGTATCCTAATCTAACCAACATTCTAACAGAAAGCAAATTAAATTTAAGTTGAGGTACATATAACATTTTTATGTTCTCATTTATACTAGAACAATGAGCAAAACCTTCACCTTTTGCCTTCAGTTTCCATCCGTTTGCCAGTGAGATATGCTGTGAACTCATGGACATTTTTACAAATTTTTTGTTATCATTTGTAATATAGTGGGACGCACCACTGTCAACCACCCATAAATTATTTTTTACAACTCCATTACTATACATTACTAACTCATAATTCTTATTTCTTCTTTGTTGGTTTACAGCATTCTGGCTTGCATTCTGGCGCTTTGGCTTCTTACAAAATCTTGCTAAATGTCCTCTCCTTCCACAATTAAAACACTTTTTAATTGCAAATGCAGTAGGAGATACATTATTTTCCTTTTGAGGTTGCTCCCTCCTTAACTGATCTCTTTCAAGCCTTCTTCTGGCCTCTTCAATCAATCTGCCAGTGATATCAGTTAAAGTTAGACTTTCTTTAGGCAATATTTCAAGGGAAGTTACGTAGTCATCAAAACTTTCGTCTAATGAAGATAGAATTATGTAGACCTGGTTTAGTTCAGAGAAAATTAATTCCTTCTCATGAAGTTCTTGGAAAATGCTTTTCATAGTATTCAAATGACTCAGCATATCACCATTCTTTTGAAGATACGTGCGGAAAAGCTTCCGTGTTAGATTTATGTGAGCACCAACGTTATCTCTGACATAAATCCTCCTCAGTTTTTGCCAACACCCAACAGCAGTTTTCTTTTCACGTATATGAACAAGCTGTTGATCAGTTAAAGTTAGACCTATGATGCAAAGTGCTTGCTCATTTTTCTCTTTAAATTCTTCTATCTTTTGACTATCTTCCTCATCTTCAGGATCCCATTCTTCTACGTTTGGTGGGTTTTCAATTATGTTCCACAGACCTTCTCTTCGTAGAAGTAGACTACATTTCATAGACCATGAAACATAGTTTGTTCCATCCAGCTTGGATATAAGGGACAAATTTTGTAGACTGACTTGTGCCATGTTTCACTATATGGAAATAAAACTATAATTGATAAAACACAGCTGTCTGTTTACTGTAACGTGTAACAACACAAAATCTCACTTTTTACATAAACCTGTTTTTATCCTAGTTAAACTGATTTTGCAGTCTCTCTGGGCCCATAACCAGTGTTAAGCCTGGATTCCCCAACGGGTGTTAAGGAAAACAAACCAAACAGAATGTACAGCGAAGTCAGATAGGAAGACAGGTAAATGTGTGAGATAAGCCTTCTCTGTTAACACGCAGTAAAAATACAGATACGCTTGTGCTATCAAAATTATAATTTATTCCATTTAAGAATTATAGCATAGTCATATAAACAGTCCAGTAGTCATATATCAAATTCAGTCAAGTCTTGTCGAGGATACTCTAATTGCAACGTCCGTGTGGAATAGCCAGTGTCAGTACACATATAATAAATCTGTCCAAAACTTATCTTCTCCCATTGAGAAATATCTTCAAAATAATCCAACACTTCATCTCCTCCCCGATTCAGTCTCCAATAAGCCAGCCAGCCAGTAGTCAGAGAGTGCCTTGCTGCTTATATAGTACTTTTACAGCTGCACCCTTAATTACAATCCTTTAGCTTAAAGTCACATACACATTATCTGAGAAACCATGATTCATCATTTTATTATCTTTACCCAAAACAGTTAGGGTAAAACAATGTTATCCCTAACACCTACAACTGTTCTTCAGGATTTAGTCTCCAGGCCTTTAATCAACTTATTGCTCTTCTTTGTACTTTTTCTAAAGTCTCAACATTTTTTTTTGTAATTTGATGACCAAAACTGGATGCAGTATTCCAGATATGGACTTACTAAGGCTTTATAAAGCGGTGCTAATACTTCACATGATTTTGATTCTAGAGTCAAATGTGAGACCACCTGTCCAATAGCAGTTTCTCACACATGGCTTCTCTGTTTTGCCTTTCTTTTTGCAAAATACATCATGACAAGATGTAATATGTTCATATGTTGTTGATCATCTGAGGGTATATTTACCTACATCCCAAAAAGTTCTCCATAGTTGTTTTTTCTACGAAGTACTAGGTTAAGCACAGTAGAACTTGGTTAGTACACAGATGTGGCACCAATAGGAAATACTGTGCTTGTTGGTTAGACATGGAAATAATAAATAATAAAAAAATCTCAGAAGAGAGCAGGGGAAGATCAGTCTGATATTTTTGCCAGGAAAACAGCAGGTCCATAAGAGAATAACCGAGTTGAAAGGGACCTTGGAGGTCTTCTAATCCAATCCCTGCTCAGGCAGGAGACTTTATATCATTCCTGATTAATTGCTCTCCCGTCTCCTCTTTAAACCCTTCAATGATGAAGAACACACAACTTTTGGGGGCAAGCTCTTCCCAAGGAATTAAGCTTAATTTGAAGGAGGATTTTTAAAATCTTCCCACCAGCAGAAAATTGCAGCCACCACTGTTAAAGCTTGGAGCACCAGTGGACTCAAAATCTGGGGAGGGAAGGAACACGTAGCAGCAGCTGATATACTTCAGCCTAGTTGCTTCTCTGCTTCCACATCCCGGAGGAAACCCAACAGCCCTACTTGCTCCCAGCCTCTCCTCCCACCTGACCTCAACTCACCTTCCAGCTGCTGCTTCCACCCTGAGAAGAGCCTAAAAACCACTCTGCACACCACCTTCTTTCCATGAGTGATCCGGAAGAAGCAGCTCCTCTTCTCCCATCCTTTCTAGCCATACAGTACTCGATGGTTTTAACTCATTGAAGCTCAACCATAGACGACCATTAAGGGCTTTCTAGTCCCTGCTGAGTGACTGCCATCTCCTGATAGGACACAAAACAACACGCTTGTCTGTCTCTAACATGTTTGTAAGATGTTTTCACTGATCAAATGCTATCAAATCATTTTTGAGTTCTAGCAATCTATCTTTGCAACTGATCCATGTGCAATAGTGAAATGTGATACTAAAGTAGGTTGTGAAGATTAGCTATAAGCTGAGCCCTCAATGTTTATGAAGTTCTTAGAGAATTTCATAGAGTTGGAAGAGACCAACTCCCCAAGCAGAAGACCCTATTCTGTTCCAGACAAGTGGATGTCCAATCTCCTCTTCAAAAACCCCATTGATGGAGCACCCACAACTTCTAGAGGCAAAGCATTTCCACTGATTGTTCTCTGAAAGGAAAATTCTCCTTGATTCTAGGTTGGATGTCTGACAAGTCTTCCTCTTTGTGCTGCTCTGAGGGGCATTGGACAATAGGCTTTTTCTGTTTCAGCCCCTCAAATATTGAAAGACTGCTATGATGAAACCCCAGTCATTCTCTATGTTAGGCTAGATATATCAGTGTTCCTGCAATAGTTCGTTGCAGAACTACTTTGGAGTAGACATGAAGAAATTACAAAAAAGAGGGTATTTTCTAAGTCAAAAGGAGAAAATAGAACAATTGTTAAAAATATATGGAAAGTTGTGAAAGTGTGCAAACTGCCATGACACTAGATCAGGGGTCAGGGAACTTTTTTACCTTTTACCCCCCAAAAAATTTATAAATGCCGACGTTACCCCCTTGATTTGAAAGGAAGGTCCTTGTGTATGTAAACTATACAAACAGAATGTCAGAAATAAAATGCCTGGGGGTAATGAGAACGGTCGCGCTAGCGCGACCGTCCTCATTACCCACAGGATTTTCAGTTTTACCCCATTTGGGGTAATTTACCCCTGTTCCCCGACCACTGCACTAGATTGTCAAACCATCAAAAATGGAACAATTTGTAATCCGGAACTCTATCAAGCAGTCCTAGGAGGTCTGTGATGCAGTATTTATCACATACTGTGGCCAGATATTACCGATTCAGTCAACATTTTAAACATTAGCACATTACAACCTACAAAAAGCACTGGTTAGGAATTAAAAGGATATTGAAAGGGAACCATGGATTTTCAGGATTGCATTTACCACCAACAAGTGAACTGGAATTGAAATGCTTTGTAGATAGTATTTGGGCTGATGACGTACAAGATGGAAAGTCAATGTCAGGATTTGCAAACATGCTAACTAGTTGAAAATCTAGAAAACAGACTTCAGATGCCATTTCCACAGCTTCAGCCCAATTCATAGCATTATAAGAATTGTGTTCAGAGATGATGTGGTATATCTGGTTAGTAAAGGATTTGAATATTGAAATGAAAAAAGTTGTACCAATATTTGAAGATAACACAATATGTATACAAATGGCAACCGATGCGAGTAATAATCAGAAAGAAGCATGTTGACATAAAATAATGTAATGTCAGGGAAGCAGGAAAGAAAATGCAATAGACATAATTTATTGTCCCCCGGAAAATAATTTATTTATTTACTTGATTTGATTTGTCAATTGCTTACAAAATAATAGGTATAAGTATAAACATGAGTAAGAATAGAGAAAACCAGTACAATTAAATGGGGACAATAGGACAGGGATGGGAGGCATGATGGTGCACTTATGCACGCCCCTTACAGACCTCTTAGGAATGGGGTGAGGTCAATAGTGGATAGTGGACCTCATGACAAAACCATTAAGTATACAAAAAACACAAAGATCTTGTATAACAATTTGATTTCAATGCTGTCCAGCTATAAATTGGAAGGGTGTTAAGATATTAAATGTAGTAGCTGGAACAGTAAAATTGTAGAATGGGCAAGAACAGGCAGTTCTAAGTTGATTGGTTGGAGAGTGCTTGGTCCTGCATGAGGCAATCTATGCTATGACTGGTTGTAGGTGTAAAGGGGGAGTTTCACATTTTTCCCGCTTTTTTCCTTCTGTGTACTGTTTCCTAACTGGATTTACCTCAGGATGTTTCTGTGTTCCTGATCATCTTGTTTGCTGTAAATATGTCAAATGTATTCATTTATATAAAACTATAAATTTACCTCAGTGTCTGTTCTGTACAAAGAATTAACATACTTGCAAACCCGCGCTGCGATTGGCTAAAGCGCGCGGCAACCGGATTGGTCGGGCAAGCCGCCCGGATTGGTCCGTTAAGAATCTCCCGCTATTGGTCGAGCCAAGAGCGGGAGATTCGAAACGATGTCATTGGCCGCGGGCCGCCGCGGCTTGGAAATAAAAGCCGGGGTTTTTCCTTCCTTTTCCCCAAGCATGTACTGGAGCACAATAAAGAGCTGAACCTTGTCACTGACTCCGAGCTTCCTTCCTGCGCCGGACACGACACTGGCGACGAAGGTGGGATTCAAGAAGGAACCACCAAGCACGTGTCCGGAGGAAGACAAAGACCAACACGATGGCCGGCCTCACTCCGCCCGCACAATTCAACCCGACTACCGAGGACTGGGAATCGTACGCTGATCGTTTCCAGATGTACCTCGAGAGTAACAACTTGAAGGATGCCAACGGAAACAAGAAAAGGGCTGTTTTCCTGACACACTGCGGGCCCGCAGTGTTCAAAATGGCGAAAGCCCTCGCCAAACCCGCCGACGTAAAGACGATGGACTGGGCCGACCTTGCGCCATTGCTAAAAAACCACTACGCTCCTACCGTGCCCATCCTCATCCGACGAGACGAATTCTACCGGCGAAATCAGCGGCAAGACGAGAGCATAAACGACTTCATAGCCGCTCTAAGGGACCTCGGGGGTTTGTGCGAATTCCATGAACTAGACGACGTCCTCCGAGACCGCGTGGTCCTAGGTCTCCGGGACCAGGCGCTGAAAAGCCGTCTAATGGCAAAGGGGGACATCAGTCTCGATGTCGCCCTGGCAGAAGCGTCCGCCGCCGAAGCCACCAAGAAATCGGCAGCTCGACTACGGAAAGCGGAGAACGGGGACCGCACCGACAACCCCGAGGCTAACCGCCGAGAAACCGCCACACACCATGGCGACCTGGACTCCGCCTCGGACACCCCAGACGAAGGAGAAGAAGAAGACGTCCATCGGCTCCAGACACGACGAGACCAACGAGGTCGTAAGTCGGGGACCCAGTGTGCGGGGTGCGGGGGCAACCACTACCGAGCAGACTGCCGTTTTTTCGACGCAACCTGTCGGAATTGCAACAAGAGGGGCCACATCGCCCGAGTCTGCCGGTTTCGGAAAAATTACAGCCCCCGACGCCGTGAGCCGAGCAACCGGCAGCGAGACAACACCTCCCCCAGGAATCGAGAGCACCAACCCGACACTCGTTGGAATAGGGACAGCCGGGGCCGACGAAACGGGGGAGACCAACAGAGGGAGGAAACCCACCAGACACTCACAATTGTACGCCGAGACCAACGATACCCGTAAGGTCTACGTGGAAGTAAGCATCGAGGGCGAACCTTGCCGCATGGAGGTGGACTCCGGGTCCTACCTTTCCATGATCGCCTGGGAAGAAATCAAGCGACTAGTACCAAATCTCCACAAGGCTGAGCTAAAGAACCAAAGATTGATAGTCAAGGACTACCAAGGGAACTGCATCCCCGTCATCGGGACCGGACAGTTCAACGTAGCTTTCAAGGACCGCACCGCAAAACTTCCCATCACAATAGTGGACCGGAACCGACCAAGCCTCCTGGGACTCCAATGGTTCGCACCATTGGGCATCGGGGTCACCGGGATAAACCGCACTGAGGAAACCGACTGGGAACAGCAGCTGGCTAAGGACTTCCAGGAAGTATTCGACGGCACCTTAGGCAAGTACCGGGGACCCCCTATCTCTTTCAGTCTAGACCCAAACGTCAACCCCATCCGCCTAAAGCCGAGGCGGGTGCCTTTCGCGCTTCGGGGGAAAATAGACGAGCAGCTTGACAAGCTCGTCAAACAGGGGGTTCTGCAGCCAATTGATCACGCCCGGTGGGAGACCCCAATAGTCACCCCAGTTAAGCCAGACGGGTCAATAAGGATTTGTGGGGACTATAAGGCCACCCTCAACTGCGCCCTGCAACAAAGCGCATACCCCGTCCCAGTCGTGCAACATCTACTTCACTCACTGGGGGGGGGGCAAAGTCTTCGCGAAGCTCGACCTGGCACAAGCCTATCAGCAGCTGCCGGTCGATGACGAAACCGCCGAAGCACAGACTATTGTCACCCACCGGGGGGCGTTTCGTTGTAACCGACTCCAGTTTGGAGTCAGCGTGGCCCCGGGGATTTTTCAAAGCCTCATGGAGAGACTCCTACAAGGAATAAAAGGGGTGGTCCCTTACTTCGATGACGTACTAGTATCAGCAACCAACCGGGAAGAACTAGAGGGTCGCCTAAGGGAAGTACTAGAGAAATTCAAAGGGGCCGGGTTAAAAGTGAAAAGGGAAAAATGCCAACTTTACACAGAGAAAGTCGAGTTTCTGGGATACCTCCTAGACCGACATGGCATCCACCCGACCAGGGACAAAGTAAAAGCCATCAAGGAAGCCCCGACCCCCAAAAACAAGACAGAGTTACAGGCATTTCTGGGACTACTCAATTTTTATAACGTGTTCTTACCCCAAAAGGCAACCGCGGCGGAGCCTTTGCATAGGCTACTGGATAAAACAACAAAATGGTCCTGGGGGACGCGTGAGGAAACCGCATTCAGGAAAACAAAAGACCTGCTAACCTCGGACGCCGTCCTCATACAATACAACGAGACTCTACCCCTTACCGTCACATGCGACGCCTCACCTTTTGGGCGTCGGTGCCGTCCTCAGCCATACCCTAACGGACGGAAAAGAAGCACCCATTGCATTTTTCTCAAGAACACTTAGCAAGCCAGAAAGAAACTACAGCCAACTAGACAAGGAAGCCCTTGCCATCGTCGCAGCCGTAAAGAAATTCCACGAGTATCTTTACGGCCGTCGATTCACAATTATCACAGATCACAAACCGTTGCTAGGAATCCTGGCGGGAAACAGGGCCACACCGAACATCATATCCCCCAGGATGACAAGGTGGTCCGAATTCCTCGCCGCTTACGACTACCGGCTCACTCACCGCCCCGGTAAGACAATCACCCATGCAGACGCACTAAGCCGTTCACCATTACCCGACCTCGACGACGACCCAGCACCCACGACGACCACCCTCAGCATAGAGGCGCTACCCGATCTGCCCATAACCGCGTCAGACATTGCCCGAGAAACAAATAAAGACAAACGTCTGGCGCAGGTATTGCACTGGGTAGAGAAAGGGTGGCCAGAAAAAGACAACGACGAATCGTTCAAACCCTTCAGAAACAGGCAAACCGAACTATCTCTACAGAAAGGTTGTTTGTTATGGGGGGACAGGGTGGTCGTACCAGAGAAGTTGCAAAGGAAAGTGTTAAAACTTCTGCATGATGGGCACCCAGGCATCGTACGAACAAAAGCCTTGGCCAGAAGTTACGCGTGGTGGCCAGGCATAGACAAAGAAATTGAAGGGTGGGTGGCCAGGTGTTCACGCTGCCAAGAAACCAGACCAAATCCCCCTGCCGCGCCAATATTAGAATGGGAGACCCCCAGGGGACCATGGTCTAGAGTACATATAGATTTTGCCGGTCCCACTAGGGGACACACATTCCTCATCACGGTGGACGCTTACTCCAATTGGCTGGAGGTAAGCGACATGAAAACCACCACAACTGAAGCCGTCACCAGGGTACTAAATAAACTGTTCGCGACCCACGGCCTTCCTGATGTCGTCGTGTCGGACAACGGGCCCCAATTCACCTCGCTGGAATTCGAAAAATTCCTAGCAGAAAAGGGCATACGACACGCCTTGACAGCGATGGCTCATCCGGCGGCCAACGGTAGGGCAGAACGGATGGTCCAATTCACAAAGAAAACCATCCAGAAAATCGAGCACGGGAATATACAGGAAAAAATAAATAAACTGCTTCTAATACAACATATAACCCCTAACACGACAACAAACAAAAGCCCGGCAGAATTACTGATGGGGAGGAAACTAAGGTCCCCACTTGACAGACTGCACCCCACATACAACCCGGAGAAGCCCCCGGACTCATCAAGCAAACACCGGGCATTTAAACCAGGCGATGCAGTCTCACGCAAAAACCTTACCGGAGACCCACTATGGGTACCGGCAACTATAACCCAAATAACAGGTCCCCATTCATACAGACTACAAACAACGGACGGACAAGCATGGAAACGCCACATAGATCAGTTAAGATCTCGAATAAAAAACACAACCGACACGCAAGCAAACACAGACAACCCCATTAACACTAACCAAGGGGGGAGGGAAAAAACAGGGGACCAAGAAAGAATAGAACACAACCAACTATACTCACCAGATATCAGCCAACTCGAAGCCGCACCAAGGAAAAGCAGCCAAGCCAGCTCGACCAGCCCGGAAAGACCAAGCGGGAGCGGCAAAAACCGCAGCTTGACCAACCCGGGTAGACCGGGAGGGAGCTGCAGCAGCAGGCCCACACTCCAGACGATTCCATCAAATAGACTGAGAGCAACAAAAACCCCGACCGAACAGGCCGGGAACCAGGAAACAACTGACCTGCGCAGGTCCAGTAGACAAATGTACGGAGCCCCGCCTACTTACGGGACTACGTTGCGTAGGAACGAACCAAGAGGGGAGGGGTGTTCTGTACAAAGAATTAACATACTTGCAAACCCCGCGCTGCGATTGGCTAAAGCGCGCGGCAACCGGATTGGTCGGGCAAGCCGCCCGGATTGGTCCGTTAAGAATCTCCCGCTATTGGTCGAGCCAAGAGCGGGAGATTCGAAACGATGTCATTGGCCGCGGGCCGCCGCGGCTTGGAAATAAAAGCCGGGGTTTTTCCTTCCTTTTCCCCAAGCATGTACTGGAGCACAATAAAGAGCTGAACCTTGTCACTGACTCCGAGCTTCCTTCCTGCACCGGACACGACAGTGTCTCTAATTTGATTTGGAAACTTGCTGCATAATTCCCTGACAGAGAACTGTCTCCATTACACCCACACAAAAAAGCCACTTGCAGTAGATGTCATTTGCTGGAAACATCACCGGGAGGGAGATAATTGTTCTTATTTGTAGCTGGTCCATTAGCCAGAAAGATGTAAAGGATCGTGGTAAGAAAAAAAACATATCTGCTCTGGGAGGTCCCCTTCCTCTGGGACTGATGGAGGAGTTTGGGATTATGAGAGCACACAAATGAATGGCTTTGTGAGCCTGAGCTCTTCCCAAGAAGCTCCCACAGGGAGCACAGTCGCTTTTTAAAAGACCCCTCAACATGGTTTGGAAACTGCAGGTTTGTTTGGAGAAGGCTGAAGCGAATGTGGCTCCTCCTACAGATTTGGAATTAATAGACTCGATTCATGATGAACTGAACTTTCATAAGAAGACTGGAGAATGGACCTATCCATGTCTAACTGGAAAACAATTTGGAAAATGGATCGACCAAGAGGTTTTAGGATTTGGAGGAATAAGACACAACTGTTCTCTTCATTGCTCTCAACTTAAATTTTAAGAAAAACTTTTATTAATAAGAATCAAACAAAGGTATTTCATCCCGGACAAATCAAAGAGAATGATTCTAGTGATTTATGGTAAATAAGAAGCCATTCTAAATTTGATACAAATTAAACGGAATAGTAGATTGTTAACAAGGTGATTTGATGTTTAACTTGGTTGTTGGTTCACCTGTTAATTACAATGCCTTTATAGATCATAGATTAATGTTGAATTGGTTGTCAACAGAGGTAGAATTTTATAAATTTTGGGCCTGCTTCAGAAGGGGAGGAAACTAATATTGCTTCAATATACTTATGAATATTCTAGTGGGGGGATAATAAAAGTAAATCTGTTTTTCTCTTTTTTAATTTTTCCTTTTTATATGTTTTTCTATTATTGTTTTGATTTTGAAAAAAATTCTATTTGTTTTTGGAGTTTGAACTGTATATTAATATTTTGAATAAAATAACCTTTTGAAAAAATCCCTTAACCACAACTACGTTTATGGCGCTACTGTGGACCTATTTTCGAAACTACCTCTAAATTTATAGAATCATAGCAACATGGGATTGGTTGTATCATGGTGACCAGAACCGGACACAATATTCTAGATCTACTGTCACCAGTACAGTGTAATGCAACTCTTATCACTGATTCTTGTCTTGACACTATGCCTCTGTTGATGCAGCCTGGGACTATGTTGGCTTTTATCAGACGGGCCGGCAGCGCTATATAGCACTAAACTGGCACAAGTGGTACTTAGCATATGGCCCAGGGATACCTGGCCTGCCCTTTTGGAGATTTCTCAGCAGCCATCATTTTCGGTGCACCCACAATTCCTTTACACAGTCTACAAACAGTCTACTGTAAACTGAATACTTTGTCCTAGTGACAATGACCCAGAAGCAGCCACCATTTTGATAGAGGCAGGCATGACAAAATGGCAGCTACTTCCACAAGTCTGCCACATGACCAGGCATGAATCCCAGGCACACTCAAAATAACAGCTGCTTCCATGAGAGTCATTGTCGCGTCGAGCGACCGGTCCGTTGATTCTATTCTCCAGTCTGTTGCTGAATTCCCTTCAAGAAATAATTTAGCGGGACCCTCGCGAGGGTGAGTGCCAAGGCACAAAGAAAAAGACACAAAACAAACAGTTTCTTTAGGTGAGGAAACACATCGCGCCTGGGGCAGATGGAATGGTCCCGGCCCCGATTGCTTTGTGCTGTCCTCTTTTATTGTGCTGTTTTCAAGACGGGGGTGCGGGGTGATTGCAGGAAACAAAGAAGTTATAGCGTTAATCATTAAAACCAAGGTACGTGACACAAAGAGCAGACTACATGACTGATAGTTTTCGGGTAGACATGTCCTAATACCAAATACACAGTTTCTAGCTGACACAGACTTTAGTAGTTAATCCTGTCAATTCAGTGGAATTTGCCCTGAGTGGTGTACGTGCTGGGCAAGATTTGTTCTATGGCAAAATAGCTAAGGCAGAATAGCCACAATTCTTCCTTTTCTTTATTTTTGTGCTCATGATTCTAGGTAGAGTCCTTTCTCCTCCCGAGTAGTCCCATAAGGTGGCAACAAACCCTTCGGTTTGTTGATGCCTTGCAGAACCAACTCATACGAGGAAAAGTCCTCATCCCCCAAATCGTGGCTGGGCAGAGTTAACAAAATTTCTTTGGGAGAAAAGGAGTTAGTAGTGTCTACTTCCTCCTCTGACTCTAGGTCAGAGGACCATTCCAGCAAGGGTTTTTTGGCAAGATCTTTTGATGCCATGATAGATGTGAGAAAGCTAACCGATTTTTGAGTATTGTTAACTTCATTATCAAGTGTATTCAAACGATTTTTCAAAAAGGTAAGTAAGCGTCCCAGTACACATGGACCAATAGTACAGGCAAGAAGCAATAACACAAGAGGACCTATTAGGGCAGACAATAGGCAGGTTAACCAGGGAGAAAAATTAAACATGCCTTGATACCATGGCTGACCTTGTTGTCGTTCATTCTCTCTATCCTTCAATCGTTTACGTAATTCAGCCATGGAATCTTTGACAACTCCTGAATGATCAGCATAAAAACAACATTCTTCCTTTATTGCTACACATAATCCCCCTTTGTTTAAAAATAACAAATCTAGACCTCTTCTGTTCTGAAGGGTCACTTCAGCTAGAGATGAGAGAGAAGTTTGGAGAGCAGAAATTGAAGTCTCTATGCGTTTGAGATCTTCATCTATTTGTAAACTGAGGGTTGCTAACTGTTGATGACCAACAGCTAGAGCCGCTACTCCAGTGGCTGCACCAGCGGCTCCAAGACCCAGCAATACAGATAGTGTTACAGCTGTTATGACTTCTCGTTTCTGACGAAGGGGGAATTGTGGAGGTTCAAGTTCATTAACAAGTTCTGGCCCTGGATAAAAAGTGATCTTTGGGAGCAATTTTACCTGAATGCAAAAGGATCCCTGAGCAATAAGAACATCACCATGGGCACAAGCGGTGGCTCCTGTGGAGCAGGCCCATACAGAATTATTACCTGGGATAAAGAATTGGCCCTTGAGGCGAGCCGTGATATTACCATTGGAGGTGGTGTACAGGGGACCGTAGCCTCCAATGTTAAGGTTTGATCTTTCTTTTGGTAGGTATACATTACAGTGATACCCAGATGAAACATTCTGACAATATTGGGAGTAATTGGCAGGGATGTGTCCTAGGCAACATCCTCGACCGACTATGTCAGTGATAGTGATGGAGGAAGTGTTCCATCGGCATTGTGTGTCACTGGTGGAGTTACTAATGGGTTCATTGGAAGCTACTGCATCGTAAAATGGTGGCAAATCAGATAAGCAAAGCCAACATTGATCAGTTTTGGATGAATCATTAAGTGTAGTTGCTAGCAATGTGAAAGAAGAATTGACCAACTGTACTAATGGATTCACCTGGATATTGGGTTTTTGTAGAAAGATTGATTTCAAATTGGGATTGGGACCAACATCGTAAGTGGACATGGATATCGAGAGGCGAATTGTAAAAACATTCCCTTCATCTCCTTGACCATCCCACTGACGCCCTCCCCAAGTAAACCCAACCATCCATTGTTTTTTTGCAAGTGTCTTTCCTTGTGCAGTAAAAGTGATTATGAGTGGATTCATTCTCTGTCCGCAACAAGGCCATGGAGAGCAGGGATGCTGTGCTTGGGCACGGGTAATATGGATATAGTCATTTTTGGTAGGTGCTTCCCACCATATATGACCTGTGGATACACAACTCCATTTTTTACAATATCTGTCAACTACCCCACCGCAGGCGGAACGAGAAGTGCCAGTACTGTGGGCAGGGCAAAAATATAGTCTATAGTTGTCAGCAGGTGCTGGAGAGCAGGAGCCTTGCTTGTCCCATGTATCAGCTTGCAATTTTTTGTCTGCGAATTTTTCGACTCCTGTTCCCATTTCAGCAAAATCCATGAAAAGCGGAGGAAACCATGGCCATCGAGTATAGTTAGTGGTGGTATTTAAAATTTTTCCTTGAAAGTCCAGGATAGTCCAGGTATAAGTTTGAGGTTGATGTTCATTTGTAGAAGATGATTGTATACTTCGAGGAGTGCGACGATAGCCAAATCGTGGAATAGCATGAGACGCAGGCTGCTGGAACAAGGTAAGAGTCAATTGAGAGGAAGTGGCGAACCCCTTGACCATTTTTGTAATTTCACATTGGTATTGTCCAAAGTCACTGGGTTGAACTTTCCATAGGACTAATGTAGTGGCATGAAAATAAGAAGTAATAGAATAGTGAGTGTCCTCTGCAAGCAGTGTGTCATTACGGAACCAGCGCCAAAAGGTGCCCTTCTTCTTAGTTGGAGAGCGTTGCAAACATTCCATGGCGTTAGAGATGGAGCTGTCACCGATGACGGCAGGATACCGAAGATGGCGAGCTCGAATGAGAGCCGTAGTCTTGCGATGAGTGTCGTCATAGATGAGGTGGCGTCTTCGCGCGACAGGTGGTTTGTAGCGATCAGGAATCCAGGAAGATGGATGATGCCATATGCAGGTGGTGACATCACAAGGTGGAAAGCAGCAATGAAGATGCCATCGTAGTTTGTCCCCAGGAAAAGGTGGCTCAGAATTAGCTAGAGAGGGCAATGTAAGGAAAACGGAGGATAGTGGAGGAGATGCCACTGAAGGAGTGGAAAGCAATAGAACAGTGTGATTGAAATAGGTGTGATTGTGGAAAAACCCCAAGCAAGAATAGGAACCTATAGTAAGCGGAGTGACATGTATAGTTAAAAAGATTAAACAAGGAGAATAGTAATAGTGAACAGTTATGTCAGAAGTAGGAGGAAGGAAACAACCGTTGTGTTGGAAAACATAATTACATGCAGGAAGGAGATTATCTTTAAAAACAAAGGTAACAGTGTCAGCAAGGAAAGCAAAAATAGCATCAGGAGATGCCCTAAATTGAGAAAAGACAGGAAGTATCAATATCAGAAGAAAGATTAGGGTCAGAGTCAGGTTTGCCATGGTAAGGTCTGACACAGCGAGCAGGAACCCAAAGCACTCGATCAGGAAGTTGGACAGCAGCGTAACCCTTTCCCCAGGTGATGAGCTGTGCAGGACCTTTCCACGCAGGATCTGGAAGCTGTCTGAAATAGACAAGAGGACGGGAAGAGGGAACTACTGGCTTGGTGAAGTGGCGGGAAGCCGCCGTGGCAGGAGGAGAGCCAGTAAGATTCAGAAAGTTAAGAGTGTAAAGACAAACATTTAAGATATTTTGCAACGTTGGGAGGTTCGGGGGGCCTGAGCCTTTTTTCCCCAAGTGCCGATCAAGGGCCTGTTTCAAAGTTTGGTTCGATCTCTCCACAATCGCTTGACCTTGGCTGTTGAAGGGTAAACCGAACTTATGGGTGATGGCCCATTTATGACAAAACTCAGCAAAGGGAGAGCTGACATAAGCAGGACCATTATCTGTTTTGAGAATTTTTGGACATCCCAACGTTACGAATGTTCGAATACAGTGATTAATAACATTTTTGGTAGCCTCTCCTCTTTGCAATGTTGCTATAATAAACCCTGAATAAGTATCTACTGATACATGAATGTATTTCCATGGAGCAAAGGGAGGATAATGAGTGATATCCATTTGCCACGTATCACAGGCTTGAGTACCCCTGGGATTAACACCTTCAGGGATACCTTTGGCCTGCAAGCTACATGTTGGACATTGTTGAATTATTGCCGTGGCTTCTTGATATGTAATTCCAAATTGTCGCACTAGGGCTTTCCTATTTTGATGAAAATAATCATGACTTTCCCCAGGTGAAGGCTGTTCGAGAAGGGGAGAGGAGGCCATAATTTTACAAGCCTCGTCTGCCATATGATTGCCTTCTGCTAGGAATCCAGGTAATTGCTGATGACTTCTGATATGGGCTACAAATAAGGGTTTCCCTCGTTTTTTCAACAGGGTCTGAAGCTGCAAAAAAAGTGTCATGAGAGAGGGAGGGGTAACAGGGGAGATATATGCATCGAAAATATGAGCAACCATCTGGGTAACATACATGCTATCAGATATTACATTTAAAGGTTGTTGTGAAAAAAGAGACAACGCCAATAGGAAGGCAGCTAATTCAGCTTGTTGTGCTGATGTTTGTGAAGTAGTTAAACGTTTATGCCATTGAGCATTTTTGTACCATGTACATGCTCCAATATTTTTTGAACCATCAGTAAATACAGTGAAGCCTTCCTTCAATGGCTGTTGGACAAAAGGTGATTGTAAAACAAAAGGAACTGTCCGCAACACCTGCAGTCATGAATCAGAGGGAAGGTGGCACGACACTTGGCCACACCAATCTTCCAACGCGTCCTGCAGGGTTGTGGAAGTCTGAAAAAGAGGTTCCCATTGAGTGATCTTAAAAGGAATATACAATGTAAAAATATCCATTCCCATCAGGGCTTTGGTTCTCTTACGCCCTTTTTCTATAAGAGAGGCCATTTGCGCTGCTCTAGTAAAAATAGATGTTTTTGGAGTGTGTGGTAGGTGTAGCCATTCCAAGATATGAAGATTTCTTGCATCTGATATTTGGACAATTATTGCAGTCAATAGTTGATGAGTGGAAAGGATAGCAAGAGAAGGTGGTGTGTCTGTGAGTGCACGGTTTACCCATCGGGTGGCTAGGGCTGTGTTTACTTGTTGTAAAGCCTCTAGGTGCTGATCTGAAAGATAGACCTTATCTGCTGGATTTTTCAATCCTACTAGTGCTTGAAAGAGTGGTGATAGCATATGTGTGGTTAGAGCAAGATATGGTCGAGCCCAGTTAATAACCCCCAAGCACTGCTGTAATTGGACCAGCGTGGTTGGCTGGGGAAGTGTGAGTGAAGGGATATGTGGAGATGCTGTGGAAGCTAAAACCTTGTGGCCTAAATATTGCATTGGGTAGTGAGACTGGATTTTTTCAGGTGCTATATGTAACCCTGCTTTTGCTAATGTGGTCAAGAGGATCGGGAAGGTTTTTTGGACCGTCCCCTTTGGCCCATCGGCAGCAATTAATATATCATCCATGTAATGATATACAAGAAAACTAGGAAATTGAGATCGATAAGGCCGCAGAGCCTCATTGACAAAAAATTGACACATAGTTGGTGAATTTAGCATACCTTGTGGAAGAACTTTCCATTGATACCGAGAGGTGGGTTTAGAGTTGTTAAGCTCTGGTACTGTAAAGGCAAAGATGATCCTATCTTTTTGTGCCAGAGGTATGGAAAAGAAACAGTCCTTTAAATCTATTATTATGAGATCAAATCCAGCTGGGATCAAATTAGGATTAGGCAGGCCACATTGCAGAGGTCCCATGGGCTGAAGAATGGTATTAATGGCTCTAAGATCATTAAGGAGGCGCCATTTGCCAGATTTCTTTTTAATGACAAAGACAGGGGTGTTGTAGGGACTGGTGGATGATTCAATATGTCCCTCTGTTAACTGTTGATGGACAAGAAGATGTAAAGCCTCCAATTTTTCTTTGGTGAGAGGCCATTGATCCACCCAAACAGGAAGAGAGGTTTTAAGAGTAAGGGATAAAGGAGAAATAGACATTTAGATAGAAAAACTATGGTAACTGAATATAAGCCTGAAATTGAGAGAGTAAATCACGTCCCCAGAGGTTACAATGTAGAGGAAGGATATAGGGTTTAAGATAAGCAGTTAAGGTAGAATGCTTAGTAGAAGCAGAGAGCCAATGAGAGCTGACCTTAGCAGCTTGGGCCCCACCTACGCCCTGCACTGAAGAAGCTTCTGTGAGAGACCAAGAAGAGGGCCATTCAGAGGAACGAATAACAGAAACGTCTGCACCGGTGTCAATCAGACCATCAAAAATGCGACCATTGAGTGTGACAGAAAGAGTGGGTTTTGAAGCTTGAACAGGCTGCTGTAATGCAAACAAGGAGAGGGGTTCAAAAAGAGGCAAAATTATAAGCGTAGCCACTACTGCCCCCTTTTTTAAAGTAAAGCAACGATCCCCTATTGCAGCCAAGGCAAGATTATTAAGAGCAGAAGAATCATATAAGTAAGGAGCAGCAACCACACCCTCTATGGTAAGGGAAGAATTGGGAATAAGTAAGACAGGTGTGGAAGGAGGCAGAGGTTTGAAAAGCGTTGTAGTTAAAGGAAGAGTGAAAACAGCGCCAGGATCATCATACACAAGATCCTCTAACAGCACAACAGGAAATGTCATGGCAGGTAATTCAGCCTTTGTGGTGGGGTTAGCTGAAGACCCCTCAATTAGTTTCCCGAAGGCTGAGCGAGAGGAAGATTAGAACGACATTGTGAAGCCCAATGATAGCCTTTCCGGCAGCGAGGACAGATGGTTTGTGGCTTAGATGAGGGAGGTGGACCTCTGGTTTGGCCACGAAGAGCGGCCCCACCCCCTGGCATACGACATTGATTTTTAAAATGTCCGGGCTTGCCACAGTTAAAACAATTGCCGTTGCGTGTTACAGCGAAAGCATCGGGAGGAGAAGTGGAGGCGGGATTAGGATCCGGTAATGAAGCAGTGATAGCAGTAGCAAGCGTATTCATTTTATGAGTGGTTGTTCCTACAATTCTACAGAGTTGTAAAAACTCAGCCAATGTCACGCTTGGCTTATTAGCGACTGGCTGTAGAATTTTTTGACAGTCATGATTTGCGTTGGAAAAAGCCAATTTTATAAGTAACTCTTGTTTGGCAGTAGAATTATCTATCTGTCGATCTAGGGCTGTCTGAAGGCGACTGATGGATGAAGCATATGGCTCATCAGGATTTTGCATAATTTTCAAAAATGCTTGGGTGGACTGCGAATCTGAATCATCCACTCGCTTTAAGGCATTCATAGCACACATATGAATAATGGCAAAACTGCGACGGGGGGAATTTTGTTGTTGTGCTAGAGTAGAGGATTGACCTTTTCCCATTAAATGATCTACAGTTACTCCAGCAGGCAAACCCCTACGAATTTCAGCCTCAACACCTTTTTCATATTCAGATTGCCACACAACATATTGCGCCGAGTCATAAGCATAGAGAAAAGCATTTTCCAGTCATAAAGTAACATAACAGTATTAGCGGTGACCAAAGAATCAAGTATTCCCCGAGTATAAGGAGAGTGTAATCCATAATTTGTAACTGCATCTTTTATATTTTTTAAAACTTTAAACTCAATGTTGCTGTGAACATTGCCTCCCGCTGCACCAGGGATAATAGTCATAGGATAAGCAGAAGGATCTTCTGTTTCTAAAGGCAGAGGTGATGACAGAAGATTAGTTATAATACCCCCCACAGGTTTCATCGGAGAAAGGTCAGGAAGAGAAGACGGAACGGAAGGAGGAGGGAAAGAAATGTCAGGATACGGTGGAGTTAAGGAAGAAATTGTGTCAAGATGAGCCGCAAGAGGCTTAGTAGTTTTTGAAGGAGAAGGGGAATCAGAGGAAACAGGGGAAAAAGAGGTTTCAGGAAGACTAGAAGGCGGATAAACAGTGGTTATAGCAGCCATTATCGCTCTCCAAGAAATGAGTATATCCATGGGAGCTCTAGGGATTTCGTGTAGATACTTCCCTAATCTTTCCCATAGAGAATGGCGGAGAGTTCCCGCAGAGGGATAGGCTGGACAATGTGCCTCTATGTAAATTATAAATTTATTTAAAGATTTCTTAGAAATAGGGTACACAGTGGTACCATTGATTTTTTGAAAGGAATTAGCCTTCTTCACCAAATCGTAAAGTTCGTCCCTATGTCCTGACGAAACCTTGGAAAGTGAGGAGCCCATTACTTACGTTCGTACGGAGCCTTTGCCAGGTGCGTAGAAATGGGAGTGAAGGCGATGCACCCCTAGACAGAAGTCACACCGTGAAACCAGAGAATAGAAGGATCCCGGACGAGCCCCCAGTTGTCGCGTCGAGCGACCGGTCCGTTGATTCTATTCTCCAGTCTGTTGCTGAATTCCCTTCAAGAAATAATTTAGTGGGACCCTCGCGAGGGTGAGTGCCAAGGCACAAAGAAAAAGACACAAAACAAACAGTTTCTTTAGGTGAGGAAACACATCGCGCCTGGGGCAGATGGAATGGTCCCGGCCCCGATTGCTTTGCGCTGTCCTCTTTTATTGTGCTGTTTTCAAGACGGGGGTGCGGGGTGATTGCAGGAAACAAAGAAGTTATAGCGTTAATCATTAAAACCAAGGTACGTGACACAAAGAGCAGACTACATGACTGATAGTTTTCGGGTAGACATGTCCTAATACCAAATACACAGTTTCTAGCTGACACAGACTTTAGTAGTTAATCCTGTCAATTCAGTGGAATTTGCCATGAGTGGTGTACGTGCTGGGCAAGATTTGTTCTATGGCAAAATAGCTAAGGCAGAATAGCCACAAGTCATGAAGCCCACAAATGCCTTCTTGCTTTCCTTCACCAACATTAGGTTGAGAGATCTTCGAGAGGTGTGGAGAAGGAGGAGGCTGTGATGCCTGGTGGGTTGGGAGTCAGGCCTAACAACTGTAGGGACTGAGTGAGAATAGGAAAATGCCTGTGGGGACCCAAAGGGTGGGGTAGTGGAGGCTAGGCCTCCAAGAGATTCCCACAACCCTGAGGTAGTCACTGTTCTGCTTAATGACTTGAACATTTGTTTAACAGCTTCCTCAGGGAGAGAAGGGGATAGGTAGTTAAGCAAAGTAATCTCACTTAACAAACACTGCAAGATGCAACCGTAACTGACAGGCCCCATTACAGTTGTTATCTAGAGGACTATTTCTATGCTGACTGGGGAATTCTGGGGCTCAAAATATGGAGGACACCAAGGTAGAAGACAGAAATTCCACGTGGGGGAATTCCATAATCAATATACAAAAAACACCACCCAAAAGCCTTTTTGAGGAATTCCACTACTTTTACAAAAATGAAATTATTGCTGATAACGAGAAACAGATTATCCATTTTCCATTTTCCTTTTTCTCTCCACTTACAAATCTAATTCTGAGATGTTTTCACCTACACTCCTAATGAGAGATGAGAAATGAAATTCAAACTCATCAACTTCCCTCAGTTGGATTTCCATGTGGCCAATAATGAACAATACATGCCAGAGGCATCATCCACAGAAAGATCTGTCTCCTCTGTGAGTCTTCCGGTATATCACCAGGTTCACATTTCTCTTGTGTCGATTCTCTGATGTCTCAGCAAGTTGGAATTGTAACAGAAACGTTTCCCACAATCAGGAAATTCAAAGGGTTTCTCTCCTGTGTAAGTCCTCTGATGGTTCCCCAGGACAGAATTCTGACTGAAATTTTTCCAATAGTCAGAACATTACATTGGTTTCTCCCCTGTATGAGTCCTCTGATGGTTCACCACATGAGAATTTTGACTGAGACTTTCCCTCCAAAGAGGATATTCAAAGGACTTTTCTATTGTGTGAGTCCTCTAATGTCTCTCCAGGCTGGAATTCTGAATGAAACTTTTCCCACAAACAGGACATTTAAAGGGTTTCTCTCCTGTGTGAGTCCTTTGATGTTTCACCAGGTTGGAATTCTGAATGAAACTTTTCCCGCAAACAGGACATTTAAAGGGTTTCTCTCCTGTGTGAGTCCTTTGATGTTTCACCAGGTTGGAATTCTGAATGAAACTTTTCCCACAAAAGTGACATTCAAAGGGTTTCTCTCCTGTGTGAGTCCTCTGATGGCTCACCAGGCTGGAATTCTGACTGAAACTTTTCCTGCAAACAGGACATTCAAAGGGTTTCTCTCCTGTGTGAGTCCTCTGATGGCTCACCAGGTTGGAATTCTGACTGAAACTTTTCCTGCAAATAGGACATTCAAAGGGTTTCTGTCGTGTGTGAATCCTTTGGTGTCTCACCAACTCAGAATTCTGACTGAAACATTTCCTACAAAGAGGACATTCAAAGGGTTTCTCTCCTGTGTGAGTCCTCTGATGACTCACCAGGCTTGAATTCTGACTGAAACCTTTCCCACAAACAGGACATTCAAAGGGTTTCTCTCCTGTGTGAGTTCTCTGATGGTTCACCAGGACATAATTGTGACTGAAACTTTTCCCGCAAACAGGACATTCAAAGGGTTTCTGTCCTGTGTGAATCCTTTGGTGTCTCACCAACTCAGAATTCTGACTGAAACTTTTCCTACAAAGAGGACATTCAAAGGGTTTCTCTCCTGTGTGAGTCCTCTGATGGCTCACCAGGTGAGAATTGTGACTGAAACTTTTCCTACAAAGAGGACATTCAAATGGTTTCTCTCCTGTGTGAGTCCTCTGATGACTCACCAGGCTTGAATTCTGACTGAAACTTTTCCCACAAATAGGACATTCAAAGGGTTTTTCTCCTGTGTGAATCCTCTGATGGCTCACCAGGTGAGAATTCTGACGAAAATTTTTCCAACAAACAGGACATTTAAAGGGTTTTTCTCCTGTGTGAGTCCTCTGATGGTTCACCAAGTCAGAATTCTTACTGAAAGCTTTCCCACAATCAGGACACGCAAAGGGTTTCTCAACTGTGTGAGTCCTCTGGTGTCTTACCAGGCTGGAATTCTTACTGAAACCTTTCCCACAAACAAGACATTCAAATGGTTTCTCTGTGTGAGTCCTCTGATGTGTTACCAGGCTGGAATTCTGGCTGAAACGTTTCCCACAAACAGGACATTCAAAGGGTTTCTCTCCTGTGTGAGTCCTCTGATGGTTCACCAGGTTGGAATTCTTACTGAAACCTTTCCCACAATCAGGACATTCAAAGGGTTTCTTTCCTGTGTGAGTCCTCAGGTGTCTCACGAGGTGGGAATATCCAATGAAATATTTCTGACAATCCGGAAGCTTCCGGTTTGTCGGCTTCGCAAGCGGCAGGGATTTGCGAAGCTGCGCAATCCCTGCCGCGCTAGCCGTTTTTGGGGCTCCGACCCAGACGGGTACGGAGCTAGGCTGCCCTGCAGGGGCAGCTGAAGGTAGGGGGGATCCGGAGAAGGGTTTGGGGGCTTTGCAGACCCCCTTCCCGGCCGGCAGAACCCCCTTTTCCCAGGACGGTGCAGCGGCGGTCCGTAATGGCCGCCACTAAGAAGCTGGCAGCCAGGTAAGAATGCGCAGGAGGAAGTGGAGAAAGTGTTTGAAAGGAGAAAGTTTTTCTTGGCTCCTAGGACTCTAAGACATATTTAACAAAATTCCTGAAAAGTATGACTTTCTGAATGATACCTTCGAGAAGAGGAAAAAAGCGGCAGTTTAATGGTGCTGAAAGGATAGCTTACCCTCTTTTTCTACGGAATAAAAAGTGAATATTAAGAAACCTATTTTTTTTAGGTGAAAACTGGCTTTAAGCGATGAGTGGGAAAAGAGAGGACTAAAAAAAAATATTTGTATGCTAAGACTTTGTCGGAGGAGATGCCTTAAGGATTGAAAGATTAAAATTACATTGCAATAAGATTTTAAGAAACAGATTTGGACTTTCTTTTTCTCTGATACTACCCTAGGAGGAGAAAGTGAGAACTCTGCCTTGGTTTGGATTGATTTTGGGACTGTTTTTTTTTTCCTCTTTGGAATATTTTGGTTGTTGTAAGAAGAAAGAAGGGGAAAAGAAAAGAAAAGATTTATAATGGCTCCTTCTATTGAAGAACTGAGAAATGATTGTGAACAAGCAAAAAAAAATGGTAAAGCTGGTTTGAAAGAAGCCTTCCTTTTTCTAGAAATGGTGCTTATTAACTATCAACAAACATTACAAAAGATGAAAACAGCAGAAGAAGAAAGAAAGGAAGCCATCTTTAATAAATCTCAGAACTCGACCAAGAAAGAAGAGGGAAAGGAAGAGAAATTAAGGACTTAAGACTTAAAAAAACACTTAAGAACGGGAAAAATAAGGTGCAAAATCAATATAATGATAGTAAACAAAAGGGAAAAGGAACACGACAGAGAAGGGAAGCCAGTGAGGCAGAGGCTAGAAGAAGGGGGGGTAGAAAGGTTTGTTGGGAGAAGAAAGGAAGGGAAAAGGTGGAGAAAAGCTACAAAGTTTTGAAATTAAATGGGAAAGGAATCTTTTTTAGGGATAATGGATAAAGTATAATTTCTTCAAAAGATTTTGCAAGGTACATAAGATGGTATTGTAGTATTGTATTAGAAATAGAAAACTTAAAATGTTTAAAAGTTGATAAGAGATTAAAATGGTGAAATGTTTAATGATGATTGGTTCTGGAATTTAATGATATGAGGGGAGGTTCAGAGTGTTGAGTTTTGATTAAAGAGTTTAATGGGATTGTGACATTGATGTTATTATAAAATTTTTATTATGGTATTTGTTTTTAATATTTAGATCTATTGTTTAACTATGTATTTAATTATTCTGGGTGTACTATTTAGATAGAATGTACCAAGCAAAATCGGATTGGGTATTGGGTGTTATTTTAAAGGTTAATTTGATTAATTTAGGGGGGAGATAGAAAGGCATCATACTCTGATTAGTGATTTCAGGAGAAACTTCTTTTTTCTTAAAGGAATGAGACAAAGGGACAATAAATGGACAAAAGATACAAATATAATGACTCAAATTAAGATGATTAATTAAGATAGAATTAAGAAAAGTGAAATATGTGGAGAAGTTAATATAGAAGACTTAGAATGGTAAATAAAATAGGTAATGATAGGTAAGATGAGCATGAATATAATTGAAGTCCATGAAGAGAGAGATACCTGGGTCCAAGTTACTTTCCAAAAAGATTTTTTTTTATGTTTTGTGTGTTGTATGTATATGTTTTTTTGGGGGGAGAATTAATAAAACCTTGTAGGAATATAGAATGAGAATAATGGTAACTAAGTCAGAAAGAAAAAGATGAAATAATAATAATAAAATGGAATAAGAGTAAAGAGAAGTAAAGAGAAATTGGATAAGAGGTTTTTGTATGTTTATATGGAAATAGTTTAAAATAGAATTATAATTTATATGACTTGTTAAATTTACAATGGAAAAAAGGTTTAAACATGTAATGGATAATGATGATTTGTGTGTTTTGGAAAAATTAATAAAACTTGTTTATAAAAAAAAAAAGAAAGAAATATTTCTGACAATCCGGACAGTCATATGGCTTCTTCCTGCTGTGAGTCCTCAGATGTATCACCAAGTTGTCATTTTTCTTAAAAGATTTAGCACATTGGAAGCACTTGTAGGGCATCGCTTCTGGGTGGGTTCTTCAATCAAAAGGGATCTGTTCTGACAAAAGGTTTTGCCACACTCAGATAATTTGTATCTAATTTTCTCCAGATTAGATTTTCCCCTGCATAATCATTTGCGATTTGAAGTCTGTATCTTCCATGATAGGCACACCTATTGAGCTTTTCCACCACTGATATTCTTGAAAAGGTCAACAATATGTGTGATCCCTTATTTAGTGGTGCTTTGATTTAAGCCCATTTCTTCCCCCAGGGCAATGCAAGGATTACTGTCTTTCCTATGTACCCGTCCAATTAATCTTTTCCTCCCTACTCACTTCCAGATATTTCCCTCTTTTTCTGAATGGAAAAATAATCTTTCTTGACCTATTTGTGTATTGTGCCCTTGAGTTCCACATACTCTACTTTTTGCAGCACGAAATCTCGTATTGATTTCTTTCCTTTGTCTCTCACTGCTGTGGAAGGAGAAGAATTGTGTGGTTTTTCTGATGGAAATGGTGAATATTTTTATTTCTGCCTCAATCTGCTTTGCTTTTCAATATTGCTTGTTATTCTCAGTTGTCCAGTGTAGTCTTCTGGCATCATCTTTGTCTGTAAGATTCAAATGAAAATGTGACTTTTATTGTTTATAAAAGGGTTGCAGAAGATGTGAAAAAAGTGTACATTACAATGAAAAAGCAAACATGCCAATATGCTAGAATAATCACTTACATTAATTATGATATTTACTACTGAGTTCCAGTTCAAATATCCATTCAATCATTAAATTCACTTGTTGACTTGGGTCAATCACAAATTCTCAGACCTGCAAAGGGTTATCATCAAATACAGTTACGTGAAGAAGAAAGTACACCCTCGACCTGTATGATTTGATGTATCACGACATAGTAAAAATAATCTCTTCCTTAGCAGTTTAAAAATAGGTAAATATAATGTCAGCTGAGCAACCACAGATGATATTTTATACCCATGTCATTCTTTTTTTACAAAAACAAAAACACCCTTACTTCTTCCATAGGTATGAAGAGGCAAAGTAGCAACCAGTGCTGCTGATCAAATGCACTTGATCAATTGATCATCAACAATTGTGACTATATCTATAAAAGCCGAAGTTGTAGGAGTTTCCTGGTCTCCAGCACTGAGGTGTGAATTAGATGCCAAAGAGTAAAGACATCAGCAGGGATCTTAGAGAAGCAATTGTTGCTGCCCATCAATCTGGGAAGGGTTATATTTTCCAAACAATTTAAACTCCATCATTCTACGTTCCACGTTCACAAGTGGAAAACATTCAAGACACTTGCCAATCTTCTCAGGAGTGGCAGTGCCAGCAAATTCACCCCAGGTTCAGGATGTGCAATGCTCAGAGTAATTAGAAAAAATCCAAACATTGCATCTCAGAATCAACAGGCCTCATTTAGCACGTTAGGTGTTAATGTTCATGACAATTAGATAAAGACTGAACAAGTATGGTTCGTTTGGAAGGGCTGCCAGGAGAAAGCCTCTGATTTCTAAAAAAGGACATGGCAGCAACACTTTGATTTGCACATTTGCATCTGAACTAATCACAAGACTTCTGAAACACTGTCCTTTGGATGAGACCAAAGTGCAGGTGTTTGGCCATAAAGCAGAGTGCCATCTTGATGAAAATCAAACCAAAAGATATCAATACAAAGATCTCATAGCAACCGTCAAGCAGAGTGATGAAGGGGTGATGATTTGGAGTTGTTTTGCAGCCACAGGACGTAGCTACTTCAAACTTTGGCAAATTTAGGACTTGTGGACTTTAACTCCCAGAATTCCTGAGCTAACATGACTTGAGGAAGAATTCTGGGAATTGAAGTCCACAAGTCTTAAAGCTGTCAAGATTGAAGACCCCTGCTCTGTACGATAGTGTCCAGAATCAGAATAGATCTGGAAGGGACCCTAAATGTCTTCTACTACAACCCTCTGCTCTAGCAGGAGATTCTAGCTGCGATAATGATAGAAATATTGGCTGAAGCCTTGGAAATAACAGAGGAGAAGATGATGGATGGAGTATGTTAGGGTTTGGGGATTAACCCCTAGAAGAGTATTGCAGCAGTAGTCAAGCCAGGCAGGGCCCCAGAGTATACACACACTGAACACAAACACTGTTTGTAGTTTAAATAGTTTTTAATCCAGTTAGAGTTTAAGCATTGTCATTCAGTCCATTAAGTCATTCACAGTATTTCCATCCAGTAAGACTCACTAGTATAGTCCAAGTTAAGAGTCCTTGCAATATCTTTATCAGCCGATAAAGATATATTCTCCTCCTCCGGTTTCACTCTCCAGAGAAACAAACGCTGGATATTCAGTAGAATTACGCAGTAAATCAGCAAACAGTAGCAAACAATAACAGTTCAGTCACAGGCACTCACAGTCAGTAATCACAGTTAGTCGCAGCAGCACACAGTTAGTCGCAGCAGCACACAGTTACAGTCAACTTTCCAGCTTCTAATGCTTCCTTATATTGTAACTTCTAACCGCACCCTTAATCGGCTAATTGCCTGCTGCATTGTGCTTAAAGTGATAAGCACTTAAACCATGATATCTAAGTTTTATATATTTATTCACCCAAACCATATTTGGTATCAATGTTATACCTAACATACTCCCTTTTGGGTGAAATAAATATATAATACCTTACAATCTAATCCCATATTTTTCACAACTCTCCTGGTGCTTACTGGCACCTTGGGCTTTAGTAAAATTATCAGCTAAATTGTCCTCCGACATACAGTACTCTAGCTGAATCATCTTACTTCTTACAGATTGTCTCACGTTTAGGTATCTTAGATCTGTATGCTTGCTCCTTGTTTTTACTCCAATATTTGTGGCCATTTGAATTGCTGCCTGATTATCTTCATGTATAATTATAGGATAATCTACAGTTATACCTATATCAATTAACATTTGTTTATACATTATTAATTCTGTACATAACAATGATAAACAGGAGAATTCTGCCTCCATAGTAGACAAACTTATATGCTGTTGTCTTATTGACTTCCAGCCTATTAATGTCTTACCCAGCATTATGGCTGTTCCTGAAGTCGACTTTCTAGTATCTCTTTCTGATGCAAAGCTAGCATCTGCATAAGCACTCAAAATTAAATCACCCTTTGGTTCTAAATACAATGAATAATTCATTGTCTTTTTAAGATATCTTAATATCCTCTTAGCTGCAATCCAGTGTCTTTCACATGGTGCAGAATTGAATCTAGCCAACTGATTCACGCAGTACGATATATCTGGTCTAGACCAATTACTAATATAACTCAAACTACCAATTAAAGATTGATAAATCACCTTATCAAACTCAGGGCTTTGTACATCAGTGTTGCTAAACTCCTGACTCATTGGAGTCTTAGCTGGCTTACAAAGCTCCATCTTGTAATCTTTTAGCAATTTGCTTATCTTATCTTCCTGAGATATCTTAAAACCTTTTCGTGTTTTCTTTATATTCAAACCGAGATACTTCTTTATCTCCCCTAATTGCTTGATCTTTATTCTCTTTCCTAATGATGCTATTATTTTATTTGCCTCATCATTAGTTTCAGTTATCAATGCAATGTCATCTGTGAATAGTAATAATAATGATACTTTCCCATTTGTATCCCTCTTAAACAGACATGGATCGGCTAAACCAGCTTTAAATCCTATATTGTCTAGTTCCTTTACAATATACTGGTTCCATTCATAGCCTGATTGTTTAAGACCATAGAGGCTTTTCTTTAACAACCAACAATCATTATTATCCTTATTTTCACTTTTAATACCAACAGGTTTTTTCATATAAATAATATGTTTTAATGGGCGTGCAAGTAAGCAGTTTCCACATCTAGATGGTTAACTATATAGTTTTTACTAGCTGCCCACACTAAAGCTGCTCTCAAGGTTGCTGCCTTAAGACTAGGTGCAAACACCTCATCATAGTCATTGGCATTCTGCCTAAAACCTTGGGCTACTAACCTTGCCTTATGGATTAAATTACCATCTTTATCTGTTTTTTACCTTAAATATCCATTTGCAGCCAATGGATTTCTTTCCTACAGGTAATTTGGCATTTTCATACACCTTCATATCTCTTAATGAATTCAGTTCCTTATTCATTGCTGCATACCATCTTTCTTTTTCCTTATTAGGATACTTTTTAATTTCTTCTACAGAATTAGGAACTTCATTAATCTGGCACACTGTGTTAGCCTGGTACCTATCAGGCGGTCTAGATATACGTGTAGTTCTTCTGGGAATTACAGGGCTTACAGGAGGACTTTGTTGAACTACTATCTGTTCATCTTCCTCATCCTGTTCAGCTATTGAATCTGTTTCTTCCTTTATGGGCACTATTTCATCCTGTATTTGTCTCTTTACTTTATTTTTAAAGTTACAGGGATAACTAATGGGATTTTTATAGGATTCAATAATTACATCTTTATTGGCATCCTGTTCTAATTTCTCCCATCCTTCATGTTCTAGAAATTGGGCACTAGCACTACATAACACTTTAGATGTGCCTTTCTCCCAAAATCTATATGCCCTATGGTTTGCCTGATAACCAACGAAGAAAAATCTTTTAGCTCTATGTTGCCCTTTTTTTCTGAGTTGTGCAGGAATATGCACCCATGCTGGTGCACCAAATGTGTGCAGGTAACTTAGGTCAGGTTTCCTGCCATGCCACCTGGTGAATGGTATTTCACCTGTTGTTGTATTAACAACGTTGTTCAATATGTTATTAGCACACATTGTAGCCTCCCCCACAAAGAATCAGGTAACCCAGAATCATTTAACATTGTTCTAACCATTGCCTGTAGTGTTTGGCCTCTTCTTTCAATAAAAGCGTTATGTTCTGGCCTGTATGGAGCAGACTTCTTATGCTCTATTCCAGCTACCTTAAGTCTGTTCTGGAATTTGTTATTAATAAATTCCGCACCATTATCTGTCACCAGGGTTATCAGTTGTCGTTTAGACTTTCTTTCAGCAAACCTAAGCCAATTGAAAAAATGTTGATATGTTTCAGTTTTGCTTTTCATTAAATAGCAAAACCCATATCTAGAATAATGGTCCATAATGCTCAGTATATATCTAGCACCTCCCATACTGGGTTTCTTTGGACCTATGATGTCTGCAAATACTACTTCTAAAGGTTCTTTTGTTTTGAAACCATTTAGCCTATTTGCAGGCAATACTTTGCTCTTATCTTCACAGCAAACATTACAACGCAAATATTTATCACAAGATTTTAACCTTATTCCTTCAGATAACTCAACTGTACGTTTTAGCATTTTAAAATTTACATGCCCCAAACGCCTATGCAATAAATGGATACATTCTTCATGAGGCTTTATATTATTAAATACAGTCTGAGCCTCCCTTTCTTACTATTATCTAATACATATAATGTTCCATTTAAAGCTGCAGTTACCCTTTTGTTATCTTTTTCAATTATGCAATTATTATCCTTAAAAGTAATTACATAACCTAATTTATCTAATACCCTTACTGAAAGCAAATTAAACTTTAGTTGCGGTACATACAACATTTTTATATCCTGGTTTATGTACGGACAACGTGCAAAACCTTGACCTTTCGCTTTCAGGTTCCAGCCATTGGCAAGTGATATATGTTGAGAACTTGTAGACATTTTTATAAATTTTGTCTTATCTCTTGTGATGCAGTGGGATGCGCCACTGTCAACCACCCATAAATTATTCTTCACATCAGAGTTGCAAACGTGGCTAGTTCAAATGCTTTCTTTGGCTTTTTATCTTCTGGCTTTTTCTCTTTTGCAGAATCTTGCCAAATGTCCTCTGCCTCCACAATTAAAACACTTTTTAATTGTGTATGCTGTTGAAGATAAATTCTCTTCTTCCAGGTGCTTTACTTTGCTATGCTGGTTTCTTTCAAGCTTTGAAGATAATTTCTCTTCTTTCTTATCTTCTCTCAGCTCGTCACGCTCACGCCTTCTTCTGGCTTCTTCTAGTAGCCTGCCTGTAATCTCGGTTAATGAGAGGCTTTCTTTTGGCAATACTTCTAACGAAGTCACATAGTCATCATAGCTTTGATCTAATGAAGATAATATTATGTAGACTTGTTGCAGTTCATTAAATATAAGCTCTTTTCTTGCAAATCTTGAAAATGCTCTTCATACAGTTTAAATGAACTAACATATCTCCATTCCTCTGAAGATGCGTTCGAAAAAGCTTCCGTGTAAGATTTATATGTGCTCCTACACTGTCCCGAACATAAATCTTCCTGAGGTTCTCCCAGCAGTTTGCAGCATTTTCTTCTCCACGAATATGGACAAGCTGCTGATCACAGAGAGTCAGTCCTATGATGCATAAAGCCTGCTCATTCTTCAGTTTAAAGTCTTGTAACTTTTCGTTATCATCATCATTAGCAGGATCCCAGCTACTCACATCTGGTGGGTTTACTATAATGTCCCACAATCCTTCTCTGCGTAGAAGTAAACTACATTTCATTGACCATGAAACATAGTTTGTTCCATCCAGCCTGGATATCATGGACAGTTGTGACAAATTTACTTGTGCCATTACTCTTCAGATATTTTGACTATTTTAAACTAATTAAAACAGTTTGTTTTTACAGTAATGTGCAACTCACACCAACTCTCTCTGCTATATCCTGGTTAGTTAGACTATGCTGCTGGGCCCATAACCAATGTTAGGGTTTGGGGATTAACCCCTAGAAGAGTATTGCAGCAGTAGTCAAGCCAGGCAGGGCCCCAGAGTATACACACACTGAACACAAACACTGTTTGTAGTTTAAATAGTTTTTAATCCAGTTAGAGTTTAAGCATTGTCATTCAGTCCATTAAGTCATTCACAGTATTTCCATCCAGTAAGACTCACTAGTATAGTCCAAGTTAAGAGTCTCTTGCAATATCTTTATCAGCCGATAAAGATATATTCTCCTCCTCCGGTTTCACTCTCCAGAGAAACAAACGCTGGATATTCAGTAGAATTACGCAGTAAATCAGCAAACAGTAGCAAACAATAACAGTTCAGTCACAGGCACTCACAGTCAGTAATCACAGTTAGTCGCAGCAGCACACAGTTAGTCGCAGCAGCACACAGTTACAGTCAACTTTCCAGCTTCTAATGCTTCCTTATATTGTAACTTCTAACCGCACCCTTAATCGGCTAATTGCCTGCTGCATTGTGCTTAAAGTGATAAGCACTTAAACCATGATATCTAAGTTTTATATATTTATTCACCCAAACCATATTTGGTATCAATGTTATACCTAACAGAGTAGATGAGGTATACCGAGTTTTTACAAGATATGCGATGAGAAATAACCTACCAAGAGAAGTTCATATCAGATTTACAAAAAAAGCCATTAAAACACAAATATTACAAATGGCAAGAGAGAAAACGTTGAAATACAAAGGCAAGGAGATTTTGGTCTTAAAACAAATACCTAGAAGAGTGAGAGAAATTAGAGAGATTTAGTCAATTCCTGACTAAAATGTTATTAAAAAAAGAGGTGAATTATAGATGGCTGATTCCAGAAGGACTAATGTTTACATGGCAAGAACAGAGACATAGAATTGATTCAATTGAGAAAGCAGAATTATTCTACGCAGAATTTTTTGGAAGGAGAGACGAAGAGGCAGAAAAAGAGATCTCACTAACTGAATTCCAAGAGGACCAAATGGGGACTGAAAAAGAAGAAGGCGCAGTAGGTGGACAGCTGGAGATCCAAGAACAACGTGAACCAAGATCTACAAGAGCCGTCAAACCTAAATACAAAATATAAGTATGGAAGAGAAAAAACTGATTACAATGAATATAAATGGACTTAACTCAACTGCTAAAAGAAGGAAAAAAAATTCATAAATTAGAGAAATTAAAATTTGATATAATTTGTCTACAAGAAGTACATATTAAAAAAAGGAGTGGTTTTATACATTAAAGAGACTATCCCAGCAAAAGTGATCCATACTGATGAAGATGGAAGAGTATTAATGGTGGAAATAATGGACAATAATATGAAAACACTCCTGATTGCAATTTATGCTCCGAATGATAAACAAGAAGAATTTTACAAAAAATTACACATGAAAATAATTGGACTGGACTATGTTAATATAGTTATGATGGGAGATTTCAATGGAATTGTAGACAATAAACTGGACTATACAGCAACAACAACAAAGCAAAACAGAGTCTCCCTAAATCCTTTTTTTAAAATGATAAATGAATTAAATTTAAAAGATATATGGAGAGAAAGAAATGCTAAAACCAAACGATATACTTTTTACTCAAATAGACATTCATCATGATCCAGAATAGATATGTTTTGGATCTCAACAGAACTAATATCTAACATTGGAACAAGCACTTGGGCAGACCACAATCCAATGACAATTAAATGGAAAGGACAAAAAAGAAGATTGAGATGGACGTTAAATAATACTATTTTAAAGGAAAAAGACTTTACACAATGGATGGAGAAAGAATTGGCCTTTTTCTTTAGAGAAAATAAAAAAGAAGATACTTCAATCCAGAATGTCTGGGACACAATGAAGGCATATGCTAGAGGCTTGATAATAGACTATATAAGGAAAAAGAACATTAGGAAAAGGCAAGCTACTAAAGTTTTAGAAGATGAGCATAAAAGACTTGAAAAAGAACTACAGAAAACGCCACAGAAAAAAGACATTAAACTAAAAATGGACATAATCAAACATAAAATGAGTCAAATAGAGAAAGAAGAATTGGCACAGAAAATTAGAAGTGCTAAACAGAACTATTTTGAAGATGCAAATAAACCAGATAGATGGTTAGCATACAAATTGAGAAAGGAGAAAGAATCAAGGAAAATACTGCAGTTAATAGATGACCAAGGCCAAGTTTGTTATGGCAATAAAGAGAAAAAGGAAATTATTCGAGACTGCTATGGGCAACTATACAAGCAAGAGAATATTGATGAGGAAAGAGTCAAACAGTACTTACAGAATGCTAATCTACCTAAGATACCTAAAGAAACTGAAGAAATGTTAGAAAGTAATATAACAATGATGGAATTAACTGAAGCACTTAAGAAGCAAAATAATGGAAAAGCACCAGGTCCAGATGGGCTCCCGGCAGAATTTTATAAAACACTACAAGAATTGCTGTCTTCCGGTTTGTCGGCTTCGCGAGCGGCAGGGATTCGCGAAGCTGCGCGATCCCTGCTGCGCTAGCCGCTTTTGGGGCTCCGATCCGGAATGGTGCGGAGCTAGGCTGCCCTGCAGGGGCAGCTGAAGGTAGGGGGGATCCGGAGAAGGGTTTGGGGGTGTTGCAGACCCCCTCCCCGGCCGGCAGAACCCCCTTTTCCCAAGACGGTGCAGCGGCGGTCCGTAATGGCCGCCACAAAGAAGCCGGCAGCTGGGCAAGTATGCGCAGGAGGAAGAGGAGAAAGCTTTTAAGAGTGAAAGTTTTCTTGGTGGATCCAGGACTCTAAGATACATTTAATTTAATTCCTGGAAATGATGGATTTTTGGACGATTCTTTCCACAAGAGAAAATAAGCGGCAATTCTGAGGTGCTGAAAGGAAAGTTTACTCTCCCTCCCGACGGAATTAATAAGTGGATATTGAGAAACCTGTTTTTTTTCAGGTAAAACTAGCTTTATGGGATAAGTCGGAAGGGAGAGGACAAAAAATATATTTATCTGGTTTGATTTTGTTGGAGGAGATGCCTTAAGGATTTGAAGACAGAAATATAATTCCAATAAGGCTTTAAAATACAGATTTGGACTTTCTTTTTTCTTTTGTCTGATACTACCCCTGAAAGAGAAAGGGAAAATTTTGTCTTGGCTTGGATTGATTGAGGATTGTGGATTTTGGGATTGTTTTACTTTTTTTTTGAAATATCTTGGTTGGTGTAAGAAGAAAGAGGGAAAAAAGAAAAGAAAAGATCTATAATGGCTTTTTCTTTTGAGGAACTGAGGGAAGAATATGAGCAAACAAAAGCAGCCTGTAAAGATGGTATGGAAAAAGCCTTCCTATTTTTAGAAATGGCGCTGGTTAACTATCAACAAACAACACAACAGATGGAAGCAGAAGAACAACAACAACAAGAAGAAGACGAAGACGCCATCTTTAATGAATCCCAAAATTTATCTAAGAAAGAAGGAAGGAAGAAAGCGAGGAAAATGAAGGACTTAAGATCTAAAAAAACATTTAAGAAAGAGAAAAATATGATGCAAAATAAATACAATGATAGTAAACAAGAGAAAAAGGGAACACAACAGAGAAGGGATGCCAGCAAGGCAGAGGCTAGAAGAAGCGGGGGTAGGAAGATTTGGTGGGGGAAGAAAGAAAGGGGAAAGGCGGAGAAAAGCCACAAAGTTTTGAAATTAGATGGGAAAAGAGGAATCTTTTTAGGGACAAAGGGTAAAGTATAATTTTCTTAAAAAATATTTTGCAAGGTACATAAGATGGTATTGTAACATCTGTATTAGAAATAGAAAATTAGAATGGCTTAAGAGTTAATAAGAAATTAAAATGTTGAAATGTTTAATAATGATTGATTTTTAAAATGTAATAAAATACTAAAGGGAAAGGTAATGAGAATGTTATAAGATTTAATATTTAGATTTATTATTCAACTATGTATTTAGGAGGGCACTATGTGTTTAAACATCTTCGATTTATTACTCTGTTTTTATTGTTATTAAAAGAAAAAATTAGTAGATAGAATGTACCAAGCAGAATCAAATTGGGTATTAGGTGTTATTTTAAATGTTAATCTAATTAATTTAGGGGGAGGATAGAAAGGCATCATACTCTGATTAGTGATTTCAGGAGAAATTCTTTTTTTTTTCATTATAAGGAATGAGATAGAGGGATAATAAAGAATGGGCAAAAGATACAAATATAATGATTTAAATTAAGATGGATTAAATAAGATAGAATTATGAAGAGTGAAATGTGTGGAGAAGTTTATATAGAAGATATAGAATGGTAAACAAAATAGGTAATGATATGTAAGATGAGCATGAATATAATTAAAGCCCATATAAAGAGAGGTACCTGGGGCCAAGTTACTTTACTAAAAGATTTTTTATATGTTTGTTTGTTGTGTGTCTATGTTTTTGAGAGTATTGGTGAAACCTTGTAGAAATACAGAATGAGAATGATGGTAATCAAGTCAGAAAGAAATAGATGAAATAATAATAGTGAAATTGAATAAGAGTAAAGAGAAGTAAAGAGAAATTGGATGAGGTGTTTTTATGCTCATATGGAAATGGCTCAAAATAGAATTGTATTGTATAAGATAAGGTTTTATCTGACTTGTAAAATTTATAATGGAAAAAGGTTCAAATATGTAATGGTTGATGATGATTTGTTTGTTTTTGAAATTAATAAAATTTGCTTTAAAAAAAAAAGAATCGCTGAGTCTTCCATTGCTAGAAGTCATGAATGAAGTTATGTCAAAGAAGATGATACCTAAAACATGGTCAGAAGCCTATATTACACTTATTCCAAAAGAAGAGGCTGATCCATTGCAAATTAAGAATTATAGACCTATCTCTCTATTAAATGCAGACTATAAAATCTTTGCTTCAATTTTGGCAGAAAGACTTAAAAAATACTTAAATAACTTTATTCATCCAGATCAAAATGGATTTCTGCCAAAGAGACAAATCAAAGAAAATATGAGAGTAATTCTGGACACTTTGGAATATTATAAGGCACATCCTGAAAAGCCAATGGCTTTGATATTCTTAGATGCGCAAAAGGCATTTGATAATGTGAATTGGAGATTTATGTTATTATTACTGGAACAGATGGGTTTCGCCAGAAAATTTATTCAAGCAATAGAAGCCATATACTATAAGCAAACGGCAAAGGTAATGATAGAGGGAGAATTTACAGATTCTATCAATATAAGAAAAGGTACAAGACAAGGATGCCCACTATCACCTTTGCTATTTGTATTAATTTTGGAAGTGTTGAACAGAAATATTAGAGATGATAAAAGTATAAAAGGAATGAAAATTAAAAAGAAGAATTTAAATTGCAAGCCTTTGCGGATGATTTGGCCTTTATTTTGGAAGACCCCTTAGACACAGCTCCAAAATTATTGAAAAAGATAGAGACATATGGTGAGGTGGCTGGTTTGAAAATAAACAAAGATAAAACAAAGATCTTGACAAAGAATATGTTATTAAGACAAAGAGAAAAACTGGCAGACCTGTTGAAAATTCAAGTTACGAATAAGGTTAAGTATTTGGGGATACATTTGACATCAAGATGTAGTACGTTAAAAGAGAACAATTATATTAAACTTAAACAACAGATAGCGTTAGACTTGATGAAATGGGGAAACTTACAATTGTCATTAATAGGGAGAATCTCAACAATCAAGATGAATATCCTACCCAGAATCTTATATTTGTTTCAAACAATACCAATTAGGCTTGGGAAAGACTACTTTGAAGATTTAAATAAAATTGTGTTGAAATATATATGGCAAGGTAAGAAAGCGAGAATAAAGTTAAAACTTTTGCAAGATGCTAGAATTAGAGGAGGATTTGGTTTGCCTAATTGGGAGTTGTACTATCAAGCTGCAAATTTGATGTGGGCCAAGGAATGGATAACATTAAGAAAGACTAGATTGTTGACACTAGAAGGACATGATTTGTTGTTGGGCTGGCATGCTTTTTTATGGTATAAGGGAACTAAAACACAGGGCTATTTTAGAAGACATCATATACGGGAGTCTTTGTGGTTAAATTGGGAGAAGATTAAAAGACAATGTTATTTGAAAATTCCAGTTTGGTTATCGACTATTGAAGCATTTTCCTATCCTATAATTTATAAGAAGGAACAAACAGTTAGATATGGGGAAATATTGGATGAAAAGGGTGAACTTAAATCGATGCAAAATTTATAGGAACAAGGTATAAAGATGAATTGGTTTTCATATGCGCAAATACATTCAAGGTATGATGAAGATTTCAAAACAGAAGGATTCTATGATAAATTGACTGATTTAGATAAGATTTTGACAGGTACTGATGAAAAGGTGATTAAAAAATTATATGGTTATTTATTGGAAATTAAGCTAGAGGAAGAACAAGTTAAAGAAACTATGATTGCTTGGGGGAAGAATTTCGGATATGGGATCGATTTAGAGAAATGGCAAAAATTGTGGTCTCAAAATTATAAAATGACAATGTCAACAGCATATAAAGAAAATTTGTATAAGATGTTTTACAGGTGGCACTTTCCCCCGACAAGAATAGCAAGAATGTTCAAGAACAAATCCAAAAAATGCTGGAAATGTCATCAGATACCTGGCTCATATTACCATATGTGGTGGACTTATGAGGACGCTAGAAAAAATGAGAAAATACCATCGCAGGAAGAAATTATTAGAAAATATTGGAATGTGCTGAAATGAGTAGATTGACATTTGAAATTAGAGAACAAGAGGATAAACAATTTTATAAAATTTGGGACCTTTTCCACCAATGGTTAGATAATAAAATACAATTATAGAATATCTAGAATTCTAGGAAATAATGAATATATTAAGATATATTTCTTTTTTATATATATCATATCTATAATAATGTTTTTAGGATAGATTTGGTATGATTATATGATTTGTTATAAAATAAATTAAGTAAATTATAGTTATCTCGCAAAGTATGAATGAATAAAATTATAGTCAAATGATTGTTTAATAGTGATATCAGGGTATTTAATTTCTGATTGATAATATGAGTTATTATGTAATGTAACTGTAATTGAGACTATGAAATGGATGCACAAAAAACTGGTAAACCAACCGACACACTACTTGTATATTTATGAAAGAAAGCTGGATGTTATGTTTTGTTTGTTTTGTTTGTCTTTAAAAATCAATAAAATTGTTTTTCAAAAAAAAACAATATAAAAAAAAAGTCCAGTGATGAAGCACCCACAGGGCCTGAAGGCCAACTGTTCTACAGGTTAATGTCCTCACTGTTAGGAAGTTTCTCCTTAATTCCAGGTTCCTTCTTTCCTTGATTAGTTTCCATCCATTGTGTCTTGCCCTGCCTTCAGGTGCTTTGGAAAATAAGTTGACCCGCCTCCTTTGTGGCACTTTCTCAAACACTGGACTACTGCTATCATGTCCCCTCTAGTCCCTCTTTTCTGTAAACTAGCAAAACCCAAATCCTACAACTGTTCTTCAGGATTTAGTCTCCAGGCCTTTAATCAACTTATTGCTCTTCTTTGTACTTTTTCTAAAGACTCAACATTTTTTTTGTAATTTGATGACCAAAACTGGATGCAGTATTCCAGATATGGACTTACTAAGGCTTTATAAAGCGGTGCTAATACTTCACATGATTTTGATTCTAGAGTCAAATGTGAGACCACCTGTCCAATAGCAGTTTCTCACACATGGCTTCTCTGTTTTGCCTTTCTTTTTGCAAAATACATCATGACAAGATGTAACATGTTCATATGTTGTTGATCATCTGAGGGTATATTTACCTACATCCCAAAAAGTCCTCCTAGTTGTTGTTTTTTTATGAAGTACTAGGTTAAGCAAAGTCGAACTTGGTTAGTACAGATGGGGCACCAATAGGAAATACTGTGCTTGTTGGTTAGACATGGAAATAATAAATAATAAAAAAATCTCAGAAGAGAGCAGGGGAAGTTCAGTCCGATATTTCTGCCAAGAAAAAAGCTGGTCCATAAGAGAATAACCGAGTTGAAAGGGACCTTGGAGGTCTTCTAGTCCAATCCCTGCTCAGGCAGGAGACTTAATATCATTCCTGATTAATTGCTGTCCCGTCTCCTCTTTAAACCCTTCAATGATGAAGAACTCACAACTTTTGGAGGCAAGCTCTTCCCAAGGAATTAAGCTTAATTTGAAGGAGGATAATTGCGGCCACCACTGTTAAAGCTTGGAGCACCAAAATCTGGGGAGGGAACGGAACACGGAGCAGCAGCTGATATGCTTCAGCCTAGTTGCTTCTCTGCTTCCACATCCGGGAGGAAACCCAACAGCCCTACTTGCTCCCAACCTCTCCTCCGACCTGACCTCTACTCACCTTCCAGCTGCTGCTTCCAACCTGGGAAGGGCGGAAAAACCACTCAGCACACCACCTTCTTCCCATGAGTGATCCGGAAGAAGCAGCTCCTCCTCCCATCCTTTCTAGCTATGCAGTACTCGATGGTTTTAACTCATTGAAGCTCAACCACAGACGACCATTAAGGGCTTTCTAGTCACTACTAAGTGACTGCCATCTCCTGATAGGACACAAAACAACACGCTTGTCTGTCTCTAAAATGTTTGTAAGATGTTTTCACTGATCAAATGTTATCAAATCATTTTTGAGTTCTAGCAATCTATCTTTGCAACTGATCCATGTGCAATAGTGAAATGTGACACTAAAGTAGGTTGTGAAGATTAGCTATAAGCTGAGCCCTCAATGTTTATGAAGTTCTTAGAGAATTTCATAGAGTTGGAAGAGACCAACTCCCCCAGCAGAAGACCCTATTCTGTTCCAGACAAATGGATGTCCAATCTGCTCTTCAAAAACCCCATTGATGGAGCACCCACAACTTCTAGAGGCAAAGCATTTCGAACTGATTGTTCTCTGAAAGGAAAATTTCTCCTTGATTCTAGGTTGGATGTCTGACAAGTCTTCCTCTTTGTGCTGCTTTGAGGGGCATTGGACAATAGGCTTTTTCTGTTTCAGCCCCTCAAATATTGAAAAACTGCTATGATGAAACCCCAGTCCTTCTCTGTGTTAGGCTAGATATATCCAGTTCCTGCAATAGTTCATTGTAGAACTACTTTGGAGTAGACATGAAGAAATTACAAAAAAGAGGGTATTTTCTAAGTCAAAAGGAGAAAATAGAACAATTGTTAAAAATATATGGAAAGTTGTGAAAGTGTGCAAACTGCCATGACACTAGATTGTCAAACCATCAAAAATGGAACAATTTGTAATCCGGAACTCTATCAAGCAGTCCTAGGAGGTCTGTGATGCAGTATTTATCACATACTGTGGCCAGATATTACCGCTTCAGTCAACATTTTAAACCATAGCACATTACAACCTACAAAAAGCACTGGTTGGGAATTAAAAGGATATTGAAAGGGAACCATGGATTTTTAGGATTGCATTTACCACCAACAAGTGAACTGGAATTGAAATGCTTTGTAGATAGTATTTGGGCTGATGATGTACAAGATAGAAAGTCAATGTCAGGATTTGTTATAATGTTAGCAAACATGCTAACTAGTTGGAAATCTAGAAAACAGACTTCAGATGCCATTTCCACAGTGCAGCCCAATTCATAGCATTATAAGAATTGGGTTCACAGATGATGTGGTATATCTGGTTAGTAAAGGATTTAGATATTGAAATGGATTGACCAAGAGGTTTTAGGATTTGGGGGAATAAGACACAACTTTTCTCTTCATTGCTCTCAACTTAAATTTTAAGAAAATCTTTTATTAATAAGAATCAAACAAAGATATTTCATCCCGGACAAATCAGAGAGAATGATTCTAGTGATTTATGGTAAATAAGAAGCCATTCTAAATTTGATACAAATTAAATGGAATAGTAGATTGTTAACAAGGTGCTTTGATGTTTAACTTGGTTGTTGGTTCACCTGTTAATTACAATGCCTTTATAGATCATAGATTAATGTCGAATTGGTTGTCAACAGAGGTAGATTTTATAAATTTTGGGCCTGCTTCAGAAGGGGAGGAAACTAATATTGCTAATATATATTCTAGTGGGGGGATAATAAAAGTAAATCTGTTTTTCTCTTTTTTAATTTTTTCTTTTTATATGTTTTTTCTATTATTCTTTTGATTTTGAAAAATTTCTTTTTGTTTTTGGAGTTTGAACTGTATATTAATATTTTGAATAAAATAACCTTTTGAAAAAATCCCTTAACCACAACTACGTTTATGGTGCTACTGTGGACCTATTTTCGAAACTACCTCTAAATTTATAGAATCATAGCAACATGGGATTGGTTGTATCATGGTGGCCAGAACTTGACACAATATTCTAGATCTGCTATCACCAGTACAGTGTAATGGAACTCTTATCACTGATTCTTGTCCCTGGCACTATGCCCCTGTTGATGCAGCCTGGGACTACATTGGGTTTTTTCAGCAGTGGCAGCGCTATACAGCACAATACTGGCACAAGTGGTAATTAGCATACGGCCCAGGGATACTTGGCCTGCCCTTTTGGGGATTTCTCAGAGGCAGCCATCATTTTCAGTGCACCCACAATTCCTTTATGCAGTCTACAGTCTACTGTAAAACTGAATATTTTGTCCTAGTAACAATGACCCAGAAGCAGCCACCATTTTGATACAGAGGCAGGCATGACAAAATGGCAGCTACTTCCACAAGTCTGCCACATGACCAGGCATGAATCCCAGGCACACTCAAAATAACAGCTGCTTCCATGACAGAGTCATGAAGCCCACAAATGCGTTCTTGCTTTCCTTCACCAACATGAGGTTCAGAGATCTTCGAAAGGTATGGAGAAGGAGGAGGCTGTGATGCCTGGTGGGTTGGGAGTCAGGCCTAACAACTGTAGGGACTGAGTGGGAATAGGAAAATGCCTGTGCGGACCCAAAGGGTGGGTAGTGGAGGCTAGGCCTCCAAGAGATTCCCACAACCCTGAGGTAGTCACTGTTCTGCTTAATGACTTGAACATTTGTTTAACAGCTTCCTCGGGGAGAGAAGGGGATAGGTATTTAAGCAAAGTAATCTCATTTAACAACCACTGCAAGATGCAACCGTAACTGACAGGCCCCATTACAGTTGTATCTAGAGGACTACTTTTATGGTGACTGGGGAATTCTGGGGCTCAAAATATGGAGGACACCAAGGTAGAAGACAGAAATTCCACGTGTGGGAATTCCATAATCAATATACAAAAAACACCACCCAAAAGCCTTTTTGAGGAATTCCACTACTTTTCCAAAAATGAAATTGCTGCTGATAACGAGAAACAGGTTAGTCATTTTCCATTTTCTCTCCACTTACAAATCTAATTCTGAGATATGTTTTCACCTACACTCCTAATGAGAGATGAGAAATGAAATTCAAACTCATCAACTTCCCTCAGTTGGATTTCCATGTGGCCAATAATGAACAATGCATGCCAGAAGCATCATCCACAGAAAGATCTGTCTCCTCTGTGAGTCTTCCGGTATATCACCAGGTTCACATTTCTCCTGTGTCGATTTTCTGATGTCTTACCAAGTTGGAATTGTAACAGAAACGTTTCCCACAATCAGGAAATTCAAAGGGTTTCTCTCCTGTGTAAGTCCTCTGATGGTTCACCAGGACAGAATTTTGACTGAAACTTTTCCTGCTAGTAGGACATTCAACATGTTTCTGTCCTGTGTCTCCTTTGGTGTCTCACCAACTCAGAATTCTGACTGAAACTTTTTCAACAAAGAGGACATTCAAAGGGTTTCTCTCCTGTGTGGGTCCTCTGATGGCTCACCAGGTGGTAATTCTGACTGAAACGTTTCCCGCAAACAGGACATTTAAAGGGTTTCTCTCCTGTGTGAGTCCTTTGATGTTTCACCAGGTTGGAATTCAGACTGAAACTTTTCCCACAAATAGGACATTCAAAAGGTTTCTCTCCTGTGTGAGTCCTCTGATGGCTCACCAGGCTGGAATTCTGACTGAAACATTTTCTACACAAAGGGCATTCAAAGGGCTTTTGTCCTGTGTGAGTCCTCTGATGGCTCACCAGGCTGGAATTCTGACTGAAACCTTTCCCGCAAACAGGACATTCAAAGGGTTTCTCTCCTGTGTGAGTCCTCTGATGGCTCACCAGGCTGGAATTCTGACTGAAATATTTCCCGCAAATAGGACATTCAAAGGGTTTCTCTCCTGTGTGAGTCCTCTGATGACGCACCAGGTTAGAATTCTGACTGAAACGTTTCCCGCAAATAGGACATTCAATGGGTTTTTCTCCTGTGTGAGTTCTCTGATGGTTCACCAGGACAGAATTCTGACTGAAACCTTTCCTGCAAACAGGACATTCAAAGGGTTTCTCTCCTGTGTGAATCCTCTGATGGCTCACCAGGCTGTAATTCTGACTGAAATGTTTCCCGCAAATAGGACATTCAATGGGTTTTTCTCCTGAATGAGTTCTCTGATGGTTCACCAGGACAGAATTCTGACTGAAACGTTTCCCACAAACAGGACATTGAAAGGGTTTTTCTCCTGTGTGAGTCCTCTGGTGTTTCACCAGGCTGGAATTCTCACTGAAACTTTTCCCACAATCAGGACATTCAAAGGGTTTCTCTCCTGTGTGAGTCCTCTGATGGCTCACCAGGTTGTAATTCTGACTGAAACGTTTCCCGCAAACAGGACATTTAAAGGGTTTATCTCCTGTGTGAGTCCTTTGATGTTTCACCAGGTTGGAATTCTGACTGAAACTTTTCCCACAAATCGGACATTCAAAGGGTTTTACTCCTGTGTGAGTCCTCTGATGGCTCACCAGGCGAGAATTCTGACCAAAACTTTTCCAACAAACAGGACATTTAAAGGGTTTCTCTCCTGTGTGAGTCCTCTGATGGTTCACCAAGTCAGAATTCTTACTGAAGCCTTTCCCACAATCAGGACATTCAAAGGGTTTCTCAACTGTGTGAGTCCTCTGGTGTCTTACCAGGCTGGAATTCTCACTGAAACCTTTCCCACAAACAGGACATTCAAATGGTTTCTCTCCTATATGAGTCCTCTGATGTCTTACCAGGCTGGAATTCTTACTGAAACCTTTCCCACAAACAGGACATTCAAAGGGTTTCTCTCCTGTGTGAGCCCTTTGATGACTTACCAGGCTGGAATTCTTACTGAAACTTTTCCCACAATCAGGACAATCAAAGAGTTTATTTCCTGTGTGAGTCCTCAGATGTATCACTAAGTTGTCATTTTTCTTAAAGGATTTACCACATTGGAAGCACTTGTAGGGCATCTCTTCTGGGTGAGTTCTTCCATGAATCCAAAGGGATCTGTTCTGATTAAACTTTTGCCACATTCAGATAATTTGTATGCTCTTTTCTCTGGAGTGGATTCTTTCCTGCATAATCACTTGTGATTTGAAGTCTGCATCTTCCATGATAGGCACACCTATTGAGCTTTTCCACCACTGATATTCTTGAGAAGGTCAACAATATGTGTACTCCCTTGTTTAGTGGTGCTTTGTTTTAAGCCCATTTCTTCCCCCAGGGCAATGCAAGGATTACTGTCTGTCCTATGTACCCATCCAATTAATCTTTTCCTTCCCACTAAGTTCCAGATATTTTCCTCTTTTTCTGAATGGAAAAATAATCTTTCTTGACCTATTTGTGTATTGTGTCCTTGAGTTCCACATACTCTCCTTTTTGCAGCATGAAATCTCGTATCAATTTTCTTTCTTTCGTCTGTCACCTTCTGTGGAAGGAGAAGAATTGTGTGGTTCTTCTGATGGAAATGGAGAATATTTTTATTTCTGCCTCAATTTTCTTTGCTTTTCAATATTGCTTGTTATTCTCAGTTGTCCAGTGTGGTCTTCTGGCATCATCTTTGTCTGTAAGATTCAAATGAAAACGTAGCTTTTATTGTTTATAAAAGGGTTGCAGAAAATGTGAAAAAGTGTACATTACAATGAAAAAGCAAACATGCCAATATGCTAGAATAACCTTACATTAATTATGATATTTACTATTGAGTTCCAGTTTAAATATCCATTCAATCATTAAATTCACTTGTTGACTTAGGTCAGTCACAAATTCTCAGCCCTGCAAAGGGTTATCATGAAATACAGTTATGTGAAGAAGGAAGTACACCCTCAATGTTTATGATTTTATATATCGCAACATAGTAAAAATAATCTTATTCTTAGCAGTTTAAAGATAGGTAGATATAACATCAGATGAGCAACAACAGATTATATATTATACCCATGTCATTCTTTTTTTTTTGCAAAAACAAAAACACTCTTATTTCTTCCATAGGTATGAAGAGATGAAGTAGCAGCCCTGGATCAATTGATCATCAACAAGTGTAACTATATCTATAAAGCTGAAATTGTTGGATTTTTCTGATCTCCAGCACTGAGGTGTGAAGTAGACCCAAAGAATAAAGACACCAGCAGGAATCTTAGAGAAACAATTGTTCCTGCCCATCAATCTGGGAAGGGTTATTAGACTGTTTCCAAACAATTTAAACTCCATCATTCTACGTTCTACATTCACAAGTGGAAAACATTCAAGACACTGGCCAATCTTCTCGTGAGTGGAAGTCCCAGCAAATTCACCTCAGATTCAGAACGTGCAATGCTCAATTAAAAGAATCCAAGCATTACATCTCAGGATCAACAGGCCTCATTGAGCATGTTAAGTGTTAATGTTCATGACAGTACAATTAGAAAAAGACTGGACAAGTATGGTTCTTTTGGGAGGGTTGCCAGGAGAAAACCTCTGACTTCTAAAAAGGGCATGGCAGCAATTCTTAGATTTGCAAATTTGCATCTGAACAAATCACAAGACTTCTGGAACACTGGATGAGACCAACATGGGGATGTTTGGAAGCAAGGAAGAAGGCAAGAAGTCCTGCAAACTCCAAACAGTGGCAACAGCACACAAAACTCCATGTTTTTTTTTTCCTTTTACAAAGTTAAGCACAGTTGAACCTGGTTAATACACAGATGGGGCACGAATAGGAAATACAGTGCTTGTTGGCTACACGTGGAAGTTAAAAAAAAAACATCTCAGAAGAGATCAGAAGAAGATCAGTCCGATATTGTTGCCAGGAAAACAGCAGGTCCATAAGAGAATAACAGTTGGAAGGGACCTTGGAGGTCTTCTAGTCCAATCCCTGCTCAGGCAGGAGACTTTATATCATTCCTGATTAATTGCTGTCCCGTCCCCTCTTTAAACCCTTCAATGGTGAAGAACTCACAACTTTTGGAGGCAAGCTCTTCCCAAGGAATTAAGCTTAATTTGAAGGAGGATTTTTAAAATCTTCCCACCAGCAGAAAATTGCAGCCACCACTGTTAAAGCTTGGAGCACCAGTGGACTCAAAATCTGGGGAGGGAAGGAACACGTAGCAGCAGCTGATATGCTTCAGCCTAGTTGCTTCTCTGCTTCCACATCCCGGAGAAAACCCAACAGCCCTACTTGCTCCCAGCCTCTCCTCCCACCTGACCTCAACTCACCTTCCAGCTGCTGCTTCCACCCTGGGAAGAGCAGAAAAACTACTCTGCACACCACCTTCTTTCCATGAGTGATCCGGAAGAAGCAGCTCCTCTCCTCCCATCCTTTCTAGCTTTCTAGCTCGATGGTTTTAACTCGTTTAAGCTCCACCACAGACGACCATTAAGGGCTTTCTAGTCACTGATAAGTGACTGCCATCTCCCGATAGGAGGCAAAAGAACACGGTCGTCTGTCTCTAACATGTTTGTAAGATGTTTTCACTGATTAAGTGCTATCAAGTCGTTTCCAGTCCTAGCAATCCATCTTTGCAACTGATCCATGTGAAATAATAAACTGTGACACAAAAGAGCCCTAAATGTTTATGAAGCTCTTACAGAATTTAATAGAGTTGGAAGAGACCAACTCCCCAAGCAGAGGACCCTATTCTGTTCCAGACAAATGGCTGCCCAATCCCCTCTTAAAAACCCCATTGATGGAGCACCCACAACTTGTAGAGGCAAAACATTTCCACTGATTGTTCTCTGAAAGGAAAATTCTTCTTGATTCTAGGTTGGATCGCTGTTCCTCTTTGTGCTGGTCTAAGGGGCATTGGAGAATAGGTCCACCCCCTTTTTTCTGTTTCAGCCCCTCAGATGATGTAACTCCAGACTTCTCTGTGTTAGACTAGATATATCCAGTTCCTGCAATAGTTCATTGTAGAACTACTTTGGAGTACAAACCAGAAATTACAAGAAAGAGGGTATGTTCTAAGTCAAAAGAAGAACATAGAACAATTCTTTAAAAATATGGATGGTTGTGGAAGTGTGCAAACTTCCAAGACACCAGATTAGCAAATCATCAAAAATAGAACAATCTGTAATCCGGAAATCTATCAGGCAGTCCTAGGAGATTTGTGATGAAGTATTTATCACATACTGTGGCCAAATATTACCAAATCAGTCAATATTTTAAACCACCGCACATTACAACCTACACAACAATGCTGGTTAGGAATTAAAAGGATACTGTGTTAACAGTTGCCATTTCCATAGCTACAGCGCAATTCATAGCATTCTCAGAATTGTGTTCAGAGATGACATGGTGAATATGGTTAATAAAGAATTTGGATATTGAAGAGAAAGGAGTTACAACAATATTTGAAGATAACACAACATGTATACAAATGGCAACAGGTGCGAGTAAAAATCAGAAAGAAGCATGTTGACATAAAATAATGTAATGTCAGGGAAGCAGGGAAAGAAAATGTAATAGACATAATATATTGTCCACCAGAAAATAATTTAGCTGACCTCATGACAAAACCATTAAGTATACCAAAAACATAAAGATCTTGTGAAATAATTTGGTTTCAATGCTGTCCAGCTATAAATTGGAGGGGTGTTAGGATATTAAATGTAGTAGCTGGAACAGAAACATTGTACAATGGGCAAGAACAGGAAGTTCTAAGTTGATTGGTTGGAGAGTGCTGGTTCCTTCATGAGGCAATCTACGCTATGATTGGTTGCTGTAGGTGTAAAGGGGGAGTTTCACATTTTTCCTGCTTTTTTTCCTTCTGTGTGCTCTGTATCCTATTTGGATTTACCTCGGGATGTTTGTGTGTTCCTGACCATTTTATTTGCTGTAAATATGCTAAATGTATTCATTCATATAAAACTACAAATTTACCTCAGTGTCTCTGATTTAATTTGGAAACTTGCTGCATAATTCCCTGACAGAGAACTGTCACTACTACATCCAGAAAATAAATCCATTTGCAATGGATGTCATTTGCTGGAAACATCACTGGGAGGGAAATAATTCTTTTCTTTTTTAAAAAATATATTTTTTATTAATTTTCTTTTTTTACATCGTAAAACATCATGGTATCAACAACGTTCTTGGCATCTATACAGGATTTTGGTTTTCAGTATCATAATACATTGTATTGCATTTGTATACTACTATATAATATATTTAACTATAATTACTATTCTTATATCTTTATATAATTTACAAAATTGTATTTTAGTTTCTTAAGGATTGTTTCAATTAACATTTTTGTCTCACTTCTTGGTTCTATTTGTTAGCCATTTATACCAATTGTTCCAAATTGTAAAGAATTCAGAGTCATCTTTTTCTTTCAATTTCATTGTTAGCATATTCATCTCAGCACTTTCTGTTACTTTGTGTATTATTAGTTTTTCATTAGGGGTATTTGGTGTTTTCCATACCTGCGCAAAGGCTATTCTGGCGGCTGTTGTAATATGTAACACTAAGTATTTTACTTCTTTTGGTAATCTTTCTTTGATGATTCCTAAAAGGAAGGATTCTGGTCTGAGCTCAATCTGATAGCCAGTAATCTCTTTTAACCAATTTTTAATTTGAATCCAGTATGTCCTGACCTCGGGGCACAGCCACCACATGTGATAAAATGTACCATCAACCTTTTTGCACTTCCAACATTTGGGACTCATGTTGGGGTAGATTTTTGCCAATCTCATTGGAGCTAAATACCATCTATAAAACATTTTATACATGTTTTCTTTGTATGCTACAGACAGCGTTAACTTATAATTTATGTTCTATATTTTCTCCCATTCCTCTAATTCTACGGTGTATCCAAAATTTTGTGCCCATGCAATCATTGTGCTTTTGACTATTTCCTTTTCCATTTTGAAATCTAATAAATATTTATACATTTTAGTTATAAGTTTTTGTTCTGGTCCCATTAATATTTTATCTAATTGGTTCTGCCCTTTGTCAAATCCTAAATCTTTTGAGTCTTTTTTATATTTATTTTGAATTTGCAAAAATGGCCACCAATTGATTATAATTCCATTTTCCTTCGGTTCTTGGTTTGATTTTAATTTCCCTTGACTTTCTAATAATTCTTCATAGCTTATCATTTTCTGTAGGTCTAATCTATTTGGATGTATTATGGCTTTCATGGTTGACAGCCATCGTGGGATTTCCATATAGTGTTTACCTATGATTTTTTTCCAAATTGTAATCAATGAGTCTCTTATTAGGTGTTGATTGAAATAGGTATATATATTACTTTTGTTTTCCCACAAAAATACATACTAACCTATCAGGTGGTCATGTCGTCCTTATGTTCAGATTCTCTTGTCTCTTAATTTAACCCAATCCTTAATCCAACTCAACACCGCTGCCTGGTAATAAAGCTCCCATTCTGGTAGTCCAAGACCGCCTCTGCTCCTATTATCTTGTAATAGTTTCATTTTAATACGTGGCCGCTTGCCCAACCAGACAAACTTGGATGTCATTTTATTTAGTTCTGTAAAGAAATATTTCCCTAATTTAATTGGAATCATTTGGAATAGATATATTAGTTTTGGTAAAGTATTCATTTTCAACGTTGCTATTGTTCCTAATATAGACAGTTTCAATTTGGCCCATAATTCCAATTCTTTTCTGATTTGCTTAATCAGTTTAACATAATTGTCCTCTTTTAATGATGAGCATCTGGGTGATATCCAAATTCCCAGGTATTTCACCTTTTTTACTATTTGCAGTCCCATTATGTTTTCTAATTCTACTTTCTGTTTTGTTGTACAGTTTTTGACTATCATCTTAGTTTTATTCTTATTTATTTTAAATCCTGCCACCTCCCCAAATTTTTCTATTTGTTGCAACAATATTGGTCCCAAATTCATTGGATCTTCCACTATAAATACTAAGTCACAAATGCCCGAACTTTATAATCCTCATTTCTAATTTTAATTCCATGTATCTGTGGATTTTATCTGGTTGCAGTTAGCAACACTTCTAAAAACAAAATAAATAACAGAGGCGATAATGGACACCCTTGTTTCACTCCTTTTGCAATTTCAAAATCTTCAGCGCGATCTCCATTTAATAATACACTTGCTTTTTGGTTTGAGTATATTTCTTGTAATGTTTTTTCTATATGTGCCAAAGTTCAGCTTTTTAATTTGATATAGTATGAATTTCCAATTGAGATTATTGAATGCTTTTTGTGCATCTAAAAAAATTAAAACTGCCTGTTTTTCTGGGTGAGCTTTGTAGTATTCAATCAAATTTAGTACTGTCCTAATATTGTTTTTAATTTATCTATTCGGCAGGAAACCATTCCTATTATGTATAAGTTCACTCAAAATTGGTTTCATTCTTTCTGCCAATATTGTCATAAATATCTTATAATCCATATTTAGCAACGAGATTGGCCTATAGTTCACAATTAGTTGTTGATCGGTGCCATCTTTTGTAAATAAGGAGATGTATGCCTCGGACCTGCACCTCGGAACACTAGCTTGCATTAATGCCTCATTATATAGTTCCAGTAATATTGGTTCAAATATTTCAGATAAATTTTGTAGTGTCCGTCGTGGAAAAGAGACTCGGAGCCAGTGACTTAGTTTCAGCTCTTTATTTGCTCTGAGATCGGCTCGGCTCCAAAAGGGAAAAACAGCGGCTTTTATTCTTTGGCCGCAGCGGCCACGGCCAATGACACCGCTTTGAATCTCCCGCGATTAGTTTCCACCAATCGTGGGAGATTCGCGGCGGGCCAATCAGTGTGGCTCGCTCGGCCAATCAGCTCGCCGTGCGTCTTGACCAATCACCGCACGGCGTTTACAAGTATGCAAATGACTGTACAGAACACCTCTCCCCTCTTGGTATGGTCCTACGTAACGTAGTCCTGTAAGTAGGCGGGGCTTCGTACTTGTCTACTTGACCTGCGCAGGTTAGTTGGTACTTGACCTGCGCAGGTTAGTTCTGTGTTGCTCTCTGCTTCGTCGGTGGAACCGTCTGGAATGGTGAGCCGGGCCTTTCGTCGCAGCTCCCTCCCGGTCTACCCGGGCTGGTTGAGCTGCGGTTGTTGCCGCTCCCGCCTGGTCTATCTGGGCTGGTTGAGCTGGCCTGGCTGCTTCTTCCTGGTGAGGCTTCGGGCTGGCTGCTTGTTGGTGAGTATTCCCAGTTTCTTTCTGGTGTGGGTTGGTTCTTGGGGTCTTCCCTCCCCTCTTGGTTTGTGTTGGGGGGGTCCCCTTCTTTTTCTGGGTATGTGTCTGTGTCTGTTTGCGTGCCGGTTGTGTTTCCCGTGGTTGTTCTTGACCTTAATTGGTCAATGTGTCGTTTCCATGCTCGTCCGTCGGTTGTCTGTAAACGGTACGAGCGGGGACCTGTCACTTGGGTTATGGTTGCTGGTATCCAAAGTGGGTCCCCAGTAAGGTTCCTTGCGTATACTGTGTCACCTGGTTTAAATGTTCGTTCTTTGCTTGAGGAGTTTGGGGTTTTTTCTGGGTTGTATGTGGGGTGCAGTCTGTCTAATGGGGACCTTAATTTCCTCCCCAGTAATAGTTCTGCCGGGCTTTTGTTAGTTGTTGTGTTCGGGGTTATGTGTTGTATCAAAAGCATTTTATTTATTTTTTCTTGGATTTCCCCGTTTTCTATTTTCTGGATTGTTTTTTTTTGTAAATTGAACCATCCGTTCCACCCTCCCGTTTGCCGCCGGATGTGCCGGCGCTGTCAATGCGTGGCGTATCCCCCGCTCCGCTAGGAATTTTTCGAATTCTAGCGAGGTAAATTGGGGCCTGTTGTCGGATACGATAACGTCTGGGAGGCCGTGGGTTGCGAATAGCTTGCTGAGTTCTTTGGTGACGGCCTCCGTGGTGGTAGTTTTCATGTTGCTTACCTCCAACCAGTTGGAGTAAGCATCTACCGTAATGAGGAAGGTGTGTCCTTTCGTGGGTCCGGCAAAGTCTATGTGAATCCTGGACCATGGTCCCCTGGGGGTTTCCCATTCCAGGATTGGGGCAGCAGGGGGGCTAGGCCTGGTTTCCTGGCATCGGTTGCATTCTGCCACCCAAGCCTCGATCCGTTTGTCTATCTCTGGCCACCATGCGTAGCTTCTGGCTAACGCTTTAGTCCGCACGATGCCTGGGTGTCCCTCATGCAGCAATTCCAATACCTTTCCCTGTAATTTTTCCGGAATAACAACCCTGTCCCCCCACAGTAAACAACCTTTTTGTAATGACAGCTCTGTTTGCCGGTTCCGGAATGTCCTGAATGTTTCGTCAATGTCTTTTTCGGGCCACCCCTTCTCTACCCAATGTAACACTCGCGCCAGCCGTTTGTCTTTATTAGTTTCACGGGCAATGTCTGACGCGGTTACGGGTAGATCGGGCAGAGTCTCTATGCTAAGGGTGGTCGTCGTGGGTGCTGGGTCGGTGTCCAAGTCAGGTAGCGGCGTGCGGCTCAGGGCGTCTGCGTGGATGATTGTCTTACCGTGTGTGAGCCGGTAACTGTAGGCGGCAAGGAATTCGGACCACCTTGTCATTCTTGGAGATAGAATGTTCGGGGTGGCCCTGTTCCCTGCCAGGATTCCCAGCAGCAGCTTGTGGTCGGTGACGATGGTGAACGTCTGGTCGTAGATGTATTTGTGGAATCTTTTGACGGCGGCAACGATAGCCAGGGCCTCCTTGTCCAGCTGGCTGTAGTTCCTTTCCGGTTTGGTGAGGGTCCTTGAGAAAAAGGCGATGGGTGCTTCTTTTCCGTTGGCGAGAGTGTGGCTGAGGACGGCGCCGACGCCGAAGGGTGATGCGTCGCATGTGACAGCTAGCGGTAGGGTCTCGTTGTATTGGATGAGGACAGCATCCGAGGTGAGTAGGTCCTTGGGTTTGTTGAAGGCGGCCTCCTCACGTTTCCCCCAAGTCCACGGGGCCGCCTTGTCCAAGAGCCTATGCAAAGGCTCTGCCACAGTCGCCTTCTGTGGCAGGAAAACATTATAGAAATTAAGCAGCCCTAGAAATGCCTGTAGTTCCGTTTTATTTTTCGGCCTGGGGGCTTCCTTGATTGCTCTGATTTTTTTTTCGGTTGGGTGAATTCTGTGCCGATCTAACAGGTACCCTAGGAATTCGACCCTCTCGGTATGTAATTGGCATTTTTCCTTTTTAACCTTCAGCCCCGCATTTTTGAATTTCGTTAGGACCTCCCTCAGGCGACCCTCCAGTTCTTTTTGATTGGTTGCCGACACCAGTACATTGTCGAAGTAGGGCACCACCCCCTTGATTCCTTGCAGGAGTCTCTCCATGAGGCTCTGGAATATTCCTGGTGCCACACTGACTCCAAACTGGAGTCTCTTACAGTGGAAAGCCCCCCAGTGGGTTACTATGGTTTGCGCCTCGGCGGTTTCTGCGTCGACCGGCAGTTGTTGGTATGCTTGCGCCAGGTCGAGTTTCGCAAAAACCTTGCCCCCCCCCCAGTGAGTGTAGGAGATGCTGCACTACTGGGACGGGATAGGCGCTCTGTTGTAATGCGCAGTTGAGGGTGGCCTTATAGTCCCCGCAGATTCTCACCGACTCATCGGGCTTGACTGGGGTGACTATGGGGGTCTCCCACCGGGCGTGGTCAATTGGTTCGAGAACCCCTTGACTGACGAGCTTGTTTATTTGCTCGTCGATCTTGGGCCGGAGTGCGAAAGTTACCCGCCGTGGTTTTAGGCATCTTGGGGGAACGCTGGGGTCTAGGCTGAAGGAAATGGGGGGGCCTCGGTACTTGCCTAGGGTGCCGTCGAACACTTCCTGGAAGTCCCTTGCGAGTTGTTCTTCCCAATCGGCCTCCCCGATGTGATCGATGCCCGTCACTTCGATTCCGAGTGGCGCGAACCATTGCAGTCCCAAAAGGCTGGGGCGGTCTCAGTCCACGATCGTCAGGGGAAGCCTTGCTGTGCGCCCCTTGAAGGTTATCTCGAATTGTCCTGTTCCGACTACCGGGATGCGATTTCCTTGGTAGTCCTTGAGGATTAGTTTCTGGCTTTCCAGTCCCCTTCTCTGGATTTTGGGCACCAGGCGCTTGATTTCCCGCCATGCAACCATGGAGAGGTAGGATCCGGAGTCCACCTCCATCTTGCATGGCTCGCCCTCGATGCTCACTTCCACATATACCTTCCGGGCGTCTTCGCTGGATGAATGGCCGATGACGACCGTCTGGTGGGTTTCCTCTCTCTGCCGGTCCTCGCCATTTCGGCGGCCCCGTCCATCTCTGTTCCACCAATTTTCGGATTGGCGGTCTCTGGGCCTGCGGGGGGGTGCCGTCTCGTCTCCGGTTGCTGTTGTCTCTCCGCCGGGGGCTGTAGTTTTTCTTAAGTCGGCAGACCCGGGCGATGTGTCCTCTTTTATCTCAGTGCCGACATATCGCCTCGAAAAATCGGCACTCCGATCGAGGGTGGTCGCCCCCGCACCCGGCGCATTGCGGTCTCGACTTACGACTCCGCCGATCGCGCCAGTCTCATTCCGTCTGGAGTCGATGGATGTCCTCTTCCTCATCTGTGGTGTCGGAACCGGAGTCGAGGTCGCCATGGTGTGTGGTGGTAGTCTCCCGGAGGCTTGCTTCGGCGCGTGTTTCGGTGGCCGTGCCTGCACCGGTGGTCGCGGTGGGTCTCCGCATTCGAGCCGCTGATGCGAGAACGTCGGCGAGGGCGATGTCGCCTTTTGCCATCAGTCGGCTTTGTAGGACCGGATCTCTGAGCCCCAGGACGACGCGGTCTCGGAGTGCCTCGTCCATGTCCGTAAAGCCACACATGCCCCCGAGGTTTCGCAGGTCAGCCACGAAATCGCTGATGCTCTCGCCCGCGCTCTGGTCTCTCCGGTAGAAATCATGCTGCCTGATGAGGGTGGGCACGGTGGGGGCATAGTGGTTTCGGAGTAATGGCTCGAGATCGGCCCAGTCCATCGTCTTCACGACTTCGGGTTTCGCGAGGGCTTTCGCCATCTTAAACACCGCGGGCCCGCAGTGTGTTAGGAAAACGGCTCTTTACTTCTGCCCATTCGCGTCCTTTAGGTTGCTACTTTCGAGGAACATCAGGAATCGGTCGGTGTACGATTCCCAATCCTCAGTAGCTGGGTTGAATGGCCCTGGTGGGGCGATGCTGGCCATCTCGTCGGTCTTGTTTCCTCCGGACACGTGTTTTCGGGGATCAGGCTTGGGATCCCACCTTCGTCGCCAGTGTAGTGTCCGTCGCGGAAAAGAGACTCGGAGCCAGTGACTTAGTTTCAGCTCTTTATTTGCTCCGAGATTGGCTCAGCTCCAAAAGGGAAAAACGGTGGCTTTTATTCTTTGGCTGGGGCGGCCGCAGCCAATGACACCGCTTTGAATCTCCCACGATTAGTTTCCACCAATCGTGGGAGATTCGCGGCGGGCCAATCAGTGCGGCTCGCTCGGCAAATCAGCTCGCCGTGCGTCTTGACCAATCACCGTGCGGCGTTTACAAGTATGCAAATGACTGTACAGAACAAATTTTTGTATAGTTCACCTGGTAGACCATCCGGGCCTGGTGTTTTGTTATTGTTTTGTTTTTGTATCGCCTTTTGTAACTCTGTTAATGTTATTTCTTTATTAAGTACTTCTCTGTTTTCTTCTGAGATTGGACTCAGACCGTTTCCCTCCAAGTAGTATCTAATGTTTTCTTCCATAACTTCTTTTTGCTTATAAAGCTCGCCAAAATACCTTTGCACAATTCTCTTTTTCTCCTCCATCTGATAATACACTGTCCCTTCCTCATCCTTGAGTTGCTGAATTAATCTTTTCTCTTTCTCTATTTTTAATTTATGGGACAACCACCTTCCTGGTTTATTTGCTGATTCAAAGAAATTATGTTTATGAGTTTTCAAGTTACGTGCATTTTCCTCAATATCTATCAAATTTAGTTCACATCTAATCATCCCTATTTCTTTCTTAACTTCCATATTTTTGGGGTCTTTTTGGAGCTCATATTCAATTTTTTAAATCCTTTCTTGTAATTCATTCTGTTTCTTCCATTTTTCTTTATTTTTCTTAGCTATATAGGCTATTGATATGCCTCTTACGAAGGCCTTTGCAGCGTCCCATAAAATTTGTAAACTAGTATGTTGTTTTAAATTAACCTTAAAGAATATTTCTAATTCATTTTTAATTCTTGAGATATATTCTTTTTCCTTTGTTATTTATGAATTTAATATCCATCTCCTTTTCCTGTTACTATGTCCTTTCCATGTACCGTATTTGGTGATTCAGTTAGTTTCAGATGACTTTTTTGCCCTGAAAAACATGCCTCCAAGTGGGGGGGTCGTCTTATACGCCGGGAGGACTCCGACTCCCACTTCGAGCTTGAGTTGCAGCCGGGAGGGAGGCTGGGGGGAGCGGTGTGTGTGTGTGTGTGTGTGTGTGTGTGTGGCAGGTGTCACTCGCCACGCGCTGCGCAACCTTTCCCCCTCTTCCTTCCTTAGCAGTGTGGGGAGGAGAGGATTCGAAGATCCTCACGTGCGGCGTACTTTTCTTTTCTTTTTTTCTTTTTGCACGCAGGTTTTGCATGCGGGCGGCTGTAGGTTAAGGATGGGGAGCCCCGGGTGGGTTATCAGGTTTTACGGTACTTCCAACATGTGCGAATGGTGGGAGAGCGGAGAAGAGAGCGAGCGCCCCGCTGTGTGAAATCCTGCCGTCAAAGCAACACTGGGGGAGGCAGGGTATAAATTTACCAGGTTAATGTAGCAATGGTGATTAATGCCCAGAACATTGTTTGCGGGTATTGGGGTGTGTGTGTGTGTGTGGTGGTGGTGGTGAGGAGAGGTTGTCCTTTGAATGCGGAAAAGTAGGTGTGACCTTGTGTAGGAAAATAAAGAGATCCTTTTTAGCATGTTTGGCTTCTTTGCCTCCTCGTTCGTTTTGACGTGGAGATAATGGCCTTCGGGCGGGAGGGAAGAAAACGGTAGCTGGATCATTTCAAATTTCACTTACTCTCCTGCCTCACTTCAATATGTCTGAGTGACTCCAGATACTGGAAGACTTTTTGAATGAAAGTGTTACCTCCATTTTTTTTTTTAAAGAGGGCCACTTGGGGAAAAAAAAGATTCTAAGGAATTCCTTGTTTCTTGATTAAAGAGAAGGCATTGAATATACTGTTCCTTGGCAGCCTTTTCAGTGTCCGGGTTTTTGGTGTGTGTGTGTGTGTGTGTGTGTGTGTGTGTGTGTGAGAGAGAGAGAGAGAGAGAGAGAGAGAGAGAGAGAGATCAGCTGTATTGAGAAGAGAACGTTTCCTGTGTTCTCATTTTATTTACAACATATTTTACGCTTAATGGTAAGCAATGAAAAATATTTTTAAAACTCATTTCTAAACTCCATAGCTATTTGCATATTCTTGGTTCAAAATTGGATTAGCTCATTTCAAAATTGTCCAAAGCAGAAAAGTGTGTCAAAAAAAAAAAGTGCAAAAGTGGAAGGTGTGTGGAAGAGGGGGTAGTCTTATACGGCGAGTATATAACAAACTCTATATTTTGAGTGGAAATGTTGGGGGGTCGTCTTATACGCCCAGTCGTCTTATACGCCGGCAAATACGGTAATTTTAACCGGGCTATGATCAGCCCATACATTAGACATTATCTCTACTTCACTAATATCTTTCTCGATTGCCCCATTAACCCATACCATATCGATTCAGGACCATGATTTTTGTGGACTAGAATAAAACATGTATTTCTTCTCATTTGGATTCCTCTTCCTCCATATATCTTCCAAATTGGTCTCATGTGTTAAATCAAAATTTTTTTTGGTAGAATTCTCTTTTTTTTCTTCCTAGTCCCTTCCACACTAATGTAGTCTTTTTTAACATCAACAATGGCATTAAAGTCCCCTATCAAGGAAATATTTTCTTCACCTACACAAATTATTTTATCATATAGTCCCTTATAAAACTTCTTATGGTTATCATTAGGGGCGTATATCCCCACCAATAGTAATTGTTTTTGATGTAAATTAATTTATATTATTAAAATTCTGCCTTGTTCATCTGCATAGATTTTTTTTGCATTTATCCCTTTTTTAACGTAAATTGCTACTCCCCTTTTCTTTTGATCTGCCAATGCTGTAAATAATACACCCAACTTGGGATATTCTAGATATTTTTTATGTTGTTTTTGGATATTTACCTCCTGTAGGCATATAATATCGATGTTTTGTTTAGTTAGTTTGGTTAATATTTGTTTCCTCTTGATCTGGGAGTTTAATCCGTTGATGTTTATTGAAAGTAATTTAATCTCTTCTTCATTGTTAATTCTGAGTCTACCTAAATCTTCTGTAGGTTCTTGCTTCTCTTTGGGGTCTTATTCTTAGTCCTTCTCTCCTTGGGTATTCTCTCTTTTCTTTGCCTCTCTCTTCTTGGTCCATTTCCTGTATTCCCTGTTGCTGATCTTCTTGTTGGTCCTCCTGACTCTTACTTTCTGACTCTTCTTTGCTGCTCCCCTCTTCCTCTATTTCCATCAATTGATCGTAAAGTTCTTGCACCTTTTCAATACTATTAATTTTTACTCTTCTTTCTTGCCACGTCACCAGCATTCCTTCAGGGACCAGCCATCAGAACCAGATGTTTCGTTTATTCAGGAGTATCGCCAGAGATCTGTAGTCCTTCCTCAACTCTCTTACCTGCCTCGGAATTTGTTTCAAGGTCGTGATCTCTTTTTCTTTATACACCATCGGTTCCTCCTTTGTGATTCTATATACAATATCTCTTACATTTTTTCTGGTGAACCTGATGTGGACCTCTCTAGGCAGCTTGTTTTGTCTGGCGTAGTTTGTATGGATTTGGTAGACCTCATCCAATTCTTTCACTATTTCCTGTTGGTCCCTTTGCAATGCCTCTGCTATTAAGTGGAACATTATGTCTCCCAGGTCTTCGTCTTTGGATTCCAATACATTTTGGAACCTCAAATAGAATGCTGCACGTTCCATTTCGAGATGGATAATCGAATCTTCTAAATCTCTGTTCATCTCTATTACTTTCCTATCCATCCCTTCCAATCTCTTATCTGTTTGTTCAGCTTTGGTTTCTATATTCTTTGTTCATTTTTCTCCAGTGTCTGTTGGATTGTTCCCATCTTCTCCTCTAAATTTTGAATCTTACCCTTCATTTCACCCATTTCCGTCTTCATATCTGTATGGTTATTTACCATTGTCTCCTGCATTTTAAGCATCGTTTCCTGAATAGCTGTTAATGTTGCTTGAATCATCTGCATGTTGGCCATGTTGCTCGTCTTTTCCATGTTCAGCGTTCCTTCTCTTGTTTTTTTGCCTGCTGGAGATGCAATAGACATTGACATCGGGTTTTTCCCTTTCAAGTTCATTGTTGTAGTACTGGTCATATTCCTAACTTTATTGTAGATATCTTCCCAATTTACCATTCACTATTTAATTTTTCTTTTGTTGTTAATTCTATTCAGTAGTTTTCCTTAGAATATAAATATCTTTTCCAACTTATGATATTCTAAATTATTTAGATTTGATTCAATCTTTTATAGAATCTGAAACTAACTGAATCACCAAAATTAAAGAACATAAAGAAGGGAGAGAGCAAAAGGGATGATAGGAAGGATAATATCAAAATGAGAAAGAAAAGAGAGAAAGGGTATAATAGCCTAAAATATATTTACTATAAATTGTTCTTATACAACTATTTCACCAGTCTTCACAATTTCATGTCATTTAAACTTTTAAATTCTTAATAAATTCAATCAAACCTTAATCAAAATGTTGTTTTACTAATTATATTCTGTGAAAAGAAGTCCAGTAATATTCAATCACTTTCCTTTCCCTGTCTGTTCACATTTTGTTTAGTCACAGTCTGTTACCTCAGCTTCTCTTCTCTCTGTATAATCTCAAAATGTCACTTTCGTTCTTGGGTTCAGTCCTGTCTCTTACTTTTTTTTCCACTGTTCTTCTTTTACAAGTCACAGATCCATCAAGTTAAACTCCAAATTTTTAAATAATCAGTCTAAATCAACTCCAAATTTATCAGAACAAATCCAAAACACCAGTCAATCTTTAATCAACTAAATTGGCTTCGATCTCTGTCTTAAAGAGTTCCTTGCTTTCACCGCCGGATCGCCATTTCCCTTCGGACTTCCGTCCTCTTATTTAAGACTCACAGTTCTGCCGTCTCTCTCTGCCATTTCTCTCCTCCACTTTCACTTTCCGCCTCTTTCACTCCAAGTTCAATCAGTCAAGTGATGCCAAAAACGCTGTTCATGCTCTGGTATTTTCCTCATTGGGCTAAAGCGCTGCGGCTTCGGTCTGCCATCGAGATGGCCGATCATTCACACGTCAGAGCAAATGGGGTCTCCCTCGAAGCTGTCAACTGCCGTCAAACTTCTCCTCGGGCTTCCTCACACCTTCGTCTTCCCCTCCAGGGTCTATGTGCCCCTCACCAGGGCCTCCAAAAGTGCAGATTGGGGATGAGAGAGCAGAGCTTGCTCTTCTCTCCCCACCCTGCTGCAGCACTGCAACCGAAATAATTCTTTTCTTGTCTAGCTGTATATTACCCAGAAGGATGTAAAGGATCTTGGTGAGAAAAAACATTTCTGCTCTGGGAGGTCCCCTTCTTCTGGGACTGATGGAGGAGTTTGGGATTATGAGAGCACACAAATGAATGGCTTTGTGAGCCTGAGCTCTTCCCAAGAAGCTCCCACGGGGAGCACAGTCGCTTTTTAAAAGACCCCTCAACATGGTTTGGAAACTGCAGGTTTCTTTGGAGAAGGCTGAAGCGGATGTGGCTCCTCCTACAGATTTGGAATTAATTGACTCGATTCATGATGAACTGAACTTTCATAAGAAGACTGGAGAATGGACCTAACCATGTCTAACTGGAAAACAATTTGGAAAATGGATCGACCAAGAGGTTTTAGGATTTGGGGGAATAAGACACAACTGTTGTCTTATTGTTCTCAACTTAAATTTTAAGAAAAAGTTTTATTAATAAGAATCAAACAAAGATATATCATCCCAGACAAATCAGAGACAATGATTCTGGTGATTTATGGTAAATAAATCTTATAAACTTTATACAAATTAAACAGAATAGTAGATTGTTAACAAGGTGCTTTGATGTTTAACTTTGTTGTTGGTTCACCTGTTAATTACAATGCCTTTATAGATCATAGATAGATGAATGTTGAATTGGTTGTCAATTAGAGTAGAATTTTATAAATTTTGGGCCTGCTTCAGAAGGGGAGGAAACCTAATATTGCTCCAATATGTTTATGAATATTTTAGTGGGGGGATAATAAAAGTAAATCTGTTTTTCTCTTTTTTAATGTACATTTTTTTCTTTTTATATGTTTTTTCTATCCTTTTGATTTTGAAAAATTTGTTTGTTTTTGGAGTATGAACTGTATATTAATATTTTGAATAAAACAACCCTTTAAAAAAAATCCCTTTCCCACAAGTACATTTATGGTGCTACTGTGGTCCTATTTTCTAAACTGCTTCTTTTTTAGAAGCAGTTTATAGAATCATAGCAACATGGGATTGGTTGTATCATGGTGACCAGAACTGGACACAATATTCTAGGTCTGCTGTCACCAGTACAGTGTAAAGCAACTCTTACCACTGCTTCTTGTCCTGACACTATACCTCTGTTGATTCAGCCTGGGACTGCATTGGGTTTTTTCGGCAGTGGCATCACTAGACAGCACAATACTGCCACAAGTGGTACTTTGCATATGGCCTGGGGATACCTGGCCTGCCCTTTTGGAGATTTCCCAGAGGCAGCCACCATTTTCAGTGCACCCACAATTCCTTAACAGAGTTTACAAAGTGTTCAGGTAGCAGAACAGAAGAAGCGTGGGTAGACTTACCTGAGAACGCGCCTTCTCAGGTGGTGTAGACAGGATCCATGCAAGGGATGTATTCAGCTCTGTTCGGCTATAGACTGAATAGAAAAACTGAAGACACACCCCTTCTGGGCCACTCTCCCCAGTTCTGAATGAAGTCGAGGCTTTCTTGTATATGCTGCAAGAGTCCCATCTTTGTATAACATTCATGATTAATAATAACTTAAATTTTAGTCCAATACCCAACATGATTGCCAGAATCTAAGAAAATGGGTGGGTCTGGATCCTGTCTACACCATCTGAGAAGGCGCGTTCTCAGGTAAGTTTACCAACACTCCTTCTCCAGAATGGTTTTGACAGGACCCATGCATGGGACATACCAAAGCAATGCCCAATGGGAGGGATTCTAACCCTAATGACTCTGATCTTCTGGCAATACCTTTTGAAGTACTCTCCTTCCAAACCCTGCTTCCACGGAAGTGAAAGAGTCAAGTATATAATGTCTAACAAACGGTGAAGGAGTGGACCAAGTCGTTGCCTTACGTATTTTTTCCACTGAAGCCTGAGTACTCTAAGCTGCTATAGTGGCTGCACTACGTGTTGAGTGAGTCGTGATGTGAGATGGGACAGGTAACCCCTGTGCTTTGTAAATGTTAGCAATGGTTGCTCTAATCCATCTGCCTATGGAAGAAGACAACACCTTTTGTCCTAAGGATTTTTGATGATAAGAGATAAATATTGCTTCCATCTTTCTAAAGGAAGCTGTCCTTTTTATGTAAATATGGAGAGCTCTCCTTACATCTAAGGTATGCCAAAGTTTCTCTCTAGGGTGAGCTGGATCTGGACAAAAATTTGGTAAAACAATTTCTTGCGCCCTATGGAAATGAGAATTGACTTTTGGTATAAAAGTAGGATCCAATCTTGCAGACATAATTGCCACTAGAAAAATTACTTTATGTGATAAATGCTGTACGCTGTCAGTTCTTAAGGGCTCAAAGGGTGAAAGTGTAAGGGCTTGCAGTACCTTGGTAAGGTCCCATGATGGAAATCTATGAATGACCCCTGGTCTTAAATTTGCTGCCCCTTTAAGGAAACGCTGAATTAAAGGATCTTGAGACAACAAACTTGAACTTGTACATGACATTACCGATGAGAGCGCTGCAACCTGTCTATGGAGAGTTGCTGGGGCAAGACCTTTGTCCAATCCTTGTTGTAAAAAATATAAAACCTGGGAGATCGAAGCCTCTCCAGGAACTGAGCCCTTATCCTTGAACCAATTACAGAAAACTCTCCAAGTAGCTTCATAAATCCTAATAGTGGGTTGTCTTCTATCTGCCTGTATAGTGTTAATAAGCTGTGTGGAAAGATCCACCTTTTCTAACAGTCTCCTCTCAAGTGCCAGATGGCCAATTGAAGCTATTGAGGCTCTGGATGTTGAATTGGCGCCTGGCTGAGAGACACCCTTTCGGGAGGAATCCTCCAGGGGCGTGACACTGACAAACTGACTAGGTCTGCAAACCACGGCCTCCTGGGCCAATATGGTGCCACAAGGAGAATCTCTGCTTTCTGCAGTAAGGTCTTTCTGATGACTGCCGAGGTGAGAGGTAATGGAGGCAAGCCATAAAGGAGTCCCTTTGGCCACTGACAGCGAAGGGCATTGACCCGCTCCGCTCCCCGGGACGGGAACCTGGAGAAGAAACGAGGCAGTTGATGATTCGTCTCAGATGCAAACAGATCTAATGTTGGGTGATCAAACCTGCTGGAAATTTCTTGAAAAGGAAGTGGATGCAACATCCTCTGCCTGATCTATTGTAGATCTGCTTAGTCAATCTGCCCTGACATTCTGTCTCCCTGAAATATGTTCAGCTTTGATTGAGAGCATTTTTTTTCTTTGCCCATCTGCAGAGACAAGAAGTTTCTTTTTGTAATGACTTTGATTGTGTTCCTCCCTGACGATTAATGTGCCACATTATCTGTTAGGATTAACACATCTTGTCCCCTGATTATTGCCTAAAATTCCTTGAGAACTAGATGGACTGCTCTTAATTCTGACCAACTGATATTATGCTTGAGGTCATTAGCCTTCCAAATGCCCTGTGCTACCTTGTCTCGACAATGGGCCCCCCACCCAGAGAGACTACTAGCATCAGTAGGTATAGTTGTAAACTCCCTGTCTTTAAAGGAGCATCCTTTATCTAATGCTGAAGAGGTCCACCAAAGCAAGGATATTAATACCTTGGTTGGCAATCTGACTTGGAAGGGAGAGGTACCTTTCATGGGTCTCTGAAAAGGTAATTCACGAGAATGCAGTTGTGCCCATGGCACTATATCAAGGCAGGATATCATTTTGCCCAGTAATTTTGACTTTTGGGCTGGGGATGCCCTTCTTATGCAAAAGAAATGGGCTGCTAACACTTTAATGTCCTCTCTTCTTTGTTGAGAGAGGAAAACTAAATCTAATTCAGTATCTATTATTGCTCCCAAATGTAAACATTTGGTAGACGGTTCAAACTGACTCTTTTCCTGATTAACCGAAAATCCATGAGATTGTAAGGTTTGTAGTGTGATGGTTAAGTCTCTAATAGCTAACTCATGGGGGACTGATTGTATTAAGATATTGTCCAAGTAGGCCAGTATCCTAATTGGAACATTTCTAAGATGGGCTGTTACAGCTGCCAGGATTTTGGTAAATGCCCTGGGTGCAAATGCCAACCCAAAGGGGAATGCTTTATACTGAAAATGTTGACTTGCGTAACAAATTCTTAAATACTTGCGGTGGTCAGGTATGATTGGAATATGCAAATACTCTTCGGTAAGGTCAATTAAAACTAAATAGACCCCATGTCTCACTTTCTTCAAAATAGATTGAAGCGTGTGTACCTTAAACCAGGGGTCCCCAACCACCGGGCCCCGGACCGGTACCGGTCCGTGGAACATTTTCTACCGGGCTGCCGGTTTGCTGGGCGCCGCCATCTTGTTTTGATGAGAAAGTGCTTCCGGTGAGCTTTTCCGGTTGGAAAGCGGCGTTTGGGTCCTGAAGGAATCCTTGCGCCTTAGTTTCATCGAAGGGGGTGTGTGGCTTTGAACAAAACTAAGGCGCGAGAATTCTTTCAGCACCCAAGGCAAGGCGAGCCGAGCAACCGTCCCGAAGCCGTCCCCAAACCCATCAACAAAGGTACAAAGGAGGAGTTGAAGGTGGCGGGGAGAAGCGGGAGATGGCTGGTTGGCCGGTCGCTCGGCTCGCCTTGCCATGTGTGCTGATGCCGGTACCGGGCCGCGGATCATTTTGAGATGCCGGTACTGGGCCGTGGCACAAAAAAGGTTGGGGGCCACTGCCTTAAACCTACGATAAAAAACAAAAGAGTTTAGTCTTTTCAGGTTTAAAATAGCCCTTCATCCCCCTGATGATTTGGGAACAAGAAATAACATAGAGTAGAAGCCTTGGCCCTGTTGCTCTTCTTGGACTGCTTCCACAGCTTGGCTTGTTATCAGGAGACCATGTTTTGGTCATAAGTGTTTGTCTAAGGGAATGGGAATGCATCCTACGGTGGGAGGGATCTACTCTAGGGTCTGCCTGATTTGGACTGTTAGTCTGAAGTCCTCCCATCATTCCCTGACCAATAAGTTACGTAAAGCACTGCTGAACCACCAAAGGCATTAACTGCCCTCCTGTTTCAGTGTGTTGCATTTGCCCTTATCTAGTTAAAGGAGGAGCCATTGGTCTTGGATTACTCAAGTAAGAACACCCTAGAAGTTCAGAATCCTGCATGTTAGAAACTACTTGGCCCAAATTGTCCATATCTGATCCCACTTGGGGTAGAATAGATTGACTTGTGTGATCCCCCTTAGGAGTACTTAATTGCAGTAATTTCATTTTGTTCTTTTGAATTCTCCTCTACTTACTTTACCAACGCATTATGTAGTCTACGCTTGGCCTGCTCATCAGCTTTAGTTTTCCTATTAGCTCTGGCCTTGGCCCTGATTTTGTCAGCTGCCTCCTGAACTGATCCTCTGGTCTTACAGGTTCTTTTACCCCTACCTTTCTGTTGATTGGAAGCAATCAGATGTGAAGACATTGTGTTGGAAGATTCCTCCACAATGTCTATAACTGACTGTAACATTACTCTGACTATATCAAATAAAAATAGAAACAACAATTAATTGTAATGCATCTTATTAAATTCTTTAAGAAAATATTTTTTTCTGAGACTTTGACCCTCAGGACAGAGTTTTACCAATTTCACGACAATTAAATAGCTCAATAACCACAATCTTTCAAGGTTAACTGTCTATAAGCAGTAGAGTTCTAGTCATGAGGCACACAGCACATAAGAGTAGAAAAGCTGAGGAAAAATACCTCTTGTCTTTTTTCTGAGGTTTTGCCCCTCAGGACAGAATTCCACCAATTTGAAGACAATTAAATAGCCCAATAACCAGAATCTTTCAGGGTTAACTGTCTATGAGAGGTATAGATCGGGTCATGAAGCACACTAGAGCTGGCTAGAAAATGACTACAAAATGGGGCTCCCGCCAATTTAAACCATCACCAAGTTGATTTTACCTTTGCTGAAACCTCGTTGCGGCTAACATAGCAGCTCTGCTTAGACTGCACTCCCTTATTTGGGCAGGCTGTCTGACAGGCTTTTCGTTTTCGATCTGAGTGGTCTCTCCGTCAGCTGTTCGTCATAAACAAACCGCTCGGCGTTAAAATCGAATAAAGGTGCCTTTTGTGCTCGGACTGCTTAGCGTTCCCTTATACGGGCAGGCTGCTCAGCTGGGAAAAGGTGCATCTTCAATGCCCCCAAAACCCTATTCCAGGTTTTTGGGAGCGATCTCTGCAAACTCCGAACTGTCTATTTGCTTGAAAAAGCCGATGGAATAGAGGCTTGTGATTGTAATAAGCACCGAGGCTTTTGAAAAGCCTAGGGTGCTATTACAAATCTAAATTAAAAATACTACAAGCACTCCTCTATGATAAAGTATAGAGGAGCAAGATTAAAAATGTCTATCTCCACTGAGACTGAATAGAAGAACTGGAGACGGTGGCCCAGAAGGCATGTGTCTTCAGTTTTTCTATTCAGTCTATAGCCAAACAGAGCTGAATACAACCCATGCATGGATCCTGGTGAAACCATTCTGGAGAATACTTTGTCCTAATGACAATGACCCAGAAGCAGCCACCATTTTGATACAGAGGCAGGCATGACAAAATGGCAGCTACTTCCACAAGTCACCCGAATGACCCAGGCATGAATCCCAAACACATTCAAAATAACGGCTGCTTCCATGACACAGTCATGAAGCCCACAAATGTGTCTTGCCTTCCTTCACCAACATGAGGTTCAGAGATCTTCAAAAGGTATGGAGAAGGAGGAGACTGTGATGTCTGGTGGGTTGGGAGGGACCCAGTGGGAATAGGTGGGGACCTTTTGTGGGGACCCAAAAGGTGGGGTAGTGGAGGCTAGGCCTCTAAGAGATTCCCACAACCCTGAGGTAGTCGCTGTTCTGCTTAACATCTTGAACATTTGTTTAACAGCTTCATCAGGGAGAGAAGGGGATAGGTAGTTAAGCAAAGTAATCTCACTTAACAACCACTGCAAGATGCAACCGTAACTGACAGGCCCCATTACAGTTGTATCTAGAGGACTACATCTCTGGGGGCTGGGGAATTCTGGGGCTCAAAATATGGAAGACACCAAGGTAGAAGACAGAAATTCCATGAGTGGGAATTCCATAATCAATATAGAAAAAACACCACCCAAAAGCCTTTTTGAGGAATTCCACTACTTTTGCAAAAATGAAATTGCTGCTGATAACGAAAAACTGGTAGGCAGCCCTTTTCCATATTCCTTTTTTCTCCACTTACAAGTCTAATTCTGAGATATGTTTTCACCTACATTCCTAATGAGAGATGAGAAATGAATCCCTTCACTAAACTCATCAACTTTTCCTTCACTTGCATTTCCATGTGGGCAATATGGAACAATTTATGCCAGAAGCATCATCCAGATTTGTCTCTTCTGTGAGTCCTCCAGTATATCTCCAGATTCACATTCTGACAGAAACCTTTCCCGCCAACAGGACATTCAAAGGGTTTCTCTCCCATGTGAGTCCTCTGGTATTTCACCAAGTAGGAATTCTGACTGAAATATACCCACAATCAGGTTATTGAAAAGGTTTCTTTCCTGTGTGAGTCCTCTGGTATTTCACCGGGTCAGAATTCTCATTGAAACTTTCCCCACACTCTACATATGCAAAGAGTTTTTCTCTTGTGTCGATTCTCTTACCAAGTTGGAATTGTAACATAAATGTTTCCCACAATCAGGAAATTCAAAGAGTTTCTCTCCTGTGTGAGACCTCTGATGGTTCACCAGGACAGAATTCTGACTGAAACTTTTCCTATAATCAGAACATTAAATTGGTTTCCCTCCTTTGTGAGTCCTCTGATGGTTCTTTAGATGAGAAATCTGACTAAAACTTTTCCTACAAAGAGAACATTCAAAGGGCTTTTCTCCTGTGTGAGTTCTCTGATGATTCACCAGGCTGGAAATCTGACCAAAACTTTTCCCACAAACAGGACATTCAAAGGGTTTCTCTCTTGTGTGAGTCCTCTGATGGCTCACCAGGTTGCAATTCTGACCAAAACTTTTCCCACAAACAGGACATTCAAAGGGTTTCTCTTTTGTATGAGTCCTCTGATGGCTCACCAGGTTGGAATTCTGACAGAAACCTTTCCCGCAAACAGGACATTCAAAGGGTTTCTCTCCTGTGTGAGTCCTCTGATGGTTCATCAGGCTGTAATTCTGACTGAAACGTTTCCTGCAAACAGGACATTCAAAGGGTTTCTCTCTTGTGTGAGTCCTCTGATGGCTCACAAGGTTGGAATTCTGACTGAAACATTTCCCGCAAACAGGACATTCAAAGGGTTTCTCTCCTGTGTGAGTCCTCTGATGGCTCACCAGGCTGTAATTCTGACTGAAACATTTCCCGCAAACAGGACATTTAAAGGGTTTCTCTCCTGTGTGAGTACTTTGGTGCTTCACCAGGTTGGAATTCTGACTGAAACGTTTCCCACAAACAGGACATTCAAAGGGTTTCTCTCCTGTGTGAGTCCTCTGGTGGTTCACCAGGTTGGAATTCTTACTGAAACCTTTCCCACAATCAGAACATTCAAAGGGTTTATCAACTGCGTGAGTCCTCTGGTGTCTTATCAGGCTGGAATTCTCACTGAAACCTTTCCCACAATCAGGACAGTCAAATGGTTTCTCTCCTGTGTGTGTCCTCTGATGGTTCACCAGGTGAGAATTCTGACTGAAACTTTTCTCACACACAGGACATTCAAAGAGTTTCTCTCCTGTCTCAGTCCTCATGTGTCTCACAAGGTGGGAATATCCACAATTCCCACAATCTGGACAGTCATATGGTTTCTCCCTGCTGTGAGTCCTCAGATGTATCACCAAGTTGCCATTTTTGCTAAAGGGTTTACCACATTGGAAGCATTGGTAGGACATCCCTTCTGGGTGGGTTCTTCTGTGAACTGAAAAGGATCTGTTCTGACAAAAGGTTTTGCTACATTCAGATAATTTCTATGCGCTTTTCTCCTGAGTGGATTCTCCCGTGCATAATCACTTGCAATTTGAAGTCTTCTTCCATAATAGGCACACCTATGGAGTTTTTCCACCAAGATATTCTTGAGAAGGTCAAAAATATGTGTGATCCCTTGTTTAGTGGTTCTTTGATTTAAGCCCATTGTGCCCATACAATTAACCTTTTCCTCCCCACTGAGTTCCAGATATTTTCCTCTTTTTCTGAATGGAAAAATAATCTCCCTTGATTTTTTTTGTGTATTGTGTCCTTGAGTTCCACATACTCTACTTTTTCCAGCTCAAAAACTCTTATTGATTTTCCTTCCTTCATCTCTGACCTTCTGTGGAAGGAGAAGAATTGTGTGGTTCTTCTGATGGAAATGGAGAATATTTTTATTTCTGCCTCAACCAGTTTTTCTTTTCACTATTGCTTGTTATTCTCAGTTGTCCAGTGTGGTCTCCTGGCATCATCTTTGTCTGTAAGATTCAAATGAAAATGTAGCTTTTATTGTTTATAAAAGGGTTGCAGAAAATGTGAAAAAGTGTACATTACAATGAAAAAAGCAAACATGCCAATATGCTAGAATAATCACTTACATTAATTATGATATTTACTACTGAGTTCCAGTTCAAATATCCATTCAATCATTAAATTCACTTGTTGACTTAGGTCAATCACAAATTCTCACCCTGCAAAGGGTTATCATGAAATACAGTTATGTGAAGAAGAAAGTACACTCTTGATCTTTATGATTTTATATATCACAACATAGTAAAAATAATCTCATCCTTAGCAGTTTAAAAATAGGTAAATATAATGTCAGATGAGCAACAACAGATGACATATTATACCCATGTCATTTTTTTTACAAAAACAAAAACACCCTTACTTCTTCCATAGGTATGAAGAGGCAAAGTAGCAACCAGTGCTGCTGATCAAATGCACTTGATCAATTGATCATCAACAATTGTGACTATATCTATAAAAGCCAAAGTTGTAGGAGTTTCCTGGTCTCCAGCACTGAGGTGTGAATTAGATGCCAAAGAGTAAAGACATCAGCAGGGATCTTAGAGAAGCAATTGTTGCTGCCCATCAATCTGGGAACGGTTATATTTTCCAAACAATTTAAACTCCATCATTCTACGTTCCACGTTCACAAATGGAAAACATTCAAGACACTTGCCAATCTTCTCAGGAGTGGCAGTGCCAGCAAATTCACCCCAGGTTCAGGACGTGTAATGCTCAGAGAAATTGCAAAAAATCAAAGCATTATATCTCAGGCTCTACAGGCTTTGTTTAACATGTTAAATGTTAAAGTTCATAACAGTACAATTAGAAAGAGACTGAACAAGTATGATTCATTTGGAAGGGTTGCCAGAAGGCCTCTTCTCTGTAAGAAGGATATGGCAGAAGGACTTGGATTTGTAAATTTGCATCTGAACAAATCACAAGACTTCTGGAGCACTGTCCTTTGGATGAGACCAATGTGGGGATGTTTGGCCATAATGCACAGTGCCATTTTGATGAAAACAAAACGAAACAAAACAGAACCTATCACCACAAACCTCTCACACCAACTATCAAGCACAATGATGAAGGCATGATTTGCAGCCACAGGACCTGGCCACCTTGCAGTCACTGAGTTGTCTATGAATTCCTCTCTATACCAAAATATTCAAAATCAGAATAGAGCTGGAAGGGATCTTGGAGGTTTTCTAGTCCAGCCCCCTTCTCAAGCAGGGGATTCTATATAATTTCAGACAAGTGACTATCCAGTGTCTTCTTCAAAATGTCCAGTGATGAAGCACCCACAGGGCCTGAAGGCCAGCTGTTCTACAGGTTCATGTCCTCACTGTTAGGAAGTTTCTCCTTAATTCAAGGTTCCTTCTTTCCTTGATTAGTTTCCATCCATTGTGTCTTGCCCTGCCTTCAGGTGCTTTGGAAAATAAGTTGACCCGCCTCCTTTGTGGCACTTTCTCAAGTACTGGAGCACTGCTATCGTGTCCCCTCTAGTCCCTCTTTTCTGTAAACTAGCAAAACCCAAATCCTACAACTGTTCTTAAGGTTTTAGTCTCCAGGCCTTTAATCAACTTATTGCTCTTCTTTGTACTTTTTCTAAAGTCTCAACATTTTTTTTTGTAATTTGATGACCAAAACTGGATGCAGTATTCTAGATATGGACTTACTAAGGCTTTATAAAGCGGTGCTAATACTTCACGTGATTTTGATTCTAGAGTCAAACATGAGACCACCTGTCCAATTAGCAGTTTCTCACACATAGCTTTTATTATAACCTGGGACAAGGCATGAAGGCCACACAGCCAGCTGAGAGTTCAAACTCCCTTTTAATTCTCCAACTTTTCCTGAAACCTTCCCACATTTCTGGCAAGTCCTGGAGCAAAGCGATCACAGACACAAGCACACACACAGCAGCCTCTGTCTGCGAGTAGTCCAGCAAAATGTGTTAGCACAAGTCCAGCAAGGCAAAGGAACAATCTCGGGCTGCCTCGTCCTGCTCCTCCCCACATTCCCCCAAAGCCAACAAGCCCTCCCCCTCAATTTCTGTCAGCCCCAGTTCTGGCTTGTCCTCCTCTGCGGATTCAGGATCCGATGGGGGCATGACGGCACCTCTGATTTGGCTTTCTTTTTACAAAATACATGATGACACGATGTAATATGTTTGTGTGTTATTGATCATCTGAGGGTATGTTTACCTTCTTTTAAGATTTCTAAGGACCAGATGATATTTACTATGTGCTGATATGTAAAACTATAGAACTCAAACAGGGTGTACTTTCTTTTTCACATGGCTGCATATTTGGATGAAATGGGAATAGATTATACATTTGCAGATATACATATACAGAGAGAGATAGAAATACAAACGTATATATGGAGAAAATCCATGTTTCAAGGCTGAAAAATGTCACAAAATGGTTAAAGTCAAACCTTCTGAGGTAATTTATAGATGTAGGGCTTTAATTGATGAAATGATGCCTCAGCAAGATTTGAAGCACCAGTTTTGCTCATGGAAGTCCCCAGGTCCAAACAAGGACAGAAAATATTGCCCAGAACTCCTCTTATGACATTCCTGTTCAGGTAGTTCTCCATTATTGAGCATAATTGGGACTGGCATCATTTTCACTAAGAAGCCCAATCATGAAGTCTTATGTCACATGACAGTACCAACTTATATCACCTCCTCTGCAGTTATTGGTGCAAGTCCTTTTTCTGCATCTTCATAACCACAGGAACTGCTGATGTGTAGTCACTAAACAAGTGCTACAATGACCACAAAATTTGTGGACAAGCTGTACGTCTGCTTTTACAGTGCCACTATAAGTTTGAAGGCCTAGTAAGCAAGTGGTAAGTGAGGACTACCTATAGAACTGAACATCCCAAAAAGATCTCCATATATATATATTACAAAGTGCTAGTTAAGCACAGTTGAACCAGGTTAATATATGGATGGGACACAAATAGGAAATATCATGCTTGTTGGCTATACATGGAAATTTAAAAAAAGGAATCTCAGAAGAGAGCAGATGAAGACCAGACTGATATTGTTGCCAAGAAAACAGCATGTCCATAAGAGAATAAGAGAGTTGGAAGGGACCTTGTAGGTCTTCTAGTCCAATCCCTGCTCAGGCAGGGAGACTTTATATCATTCCTGATTAATTGCTGTCCCGTCTCCTCTTGAAACCCTTCAGTGATGAAGAACTCACAACTTTTGGAGGGAAGCTGTTCCCAAGGAATTAATCTTAACTTGAAGGAGGATTTTTAAAATCTTCCCACTAGCAGAAAATTGCAGCCACCACTGTTAAAGCTTGGAGCACCATCGGACTCAAAATTTGGGGAGGGAAGGAACATGTAGCAGCAGCTGATATGCTTCAGCCTAGTTGCTTCTCTGCTTCCACATCCCGGAGGAAACACAACAGCCCTACTTGCTACCAGCCTCTCCTCCGACCTGACCTCAACTCACCTTCCAGCTGCTGCTTCGACCCTGGGAACAGCAGAAAAACCACTCTGCACACCACCTTCCTCCCATGAGTGATCTGGAAGAAGCTCCTGATTCTTTCTAGCAATGCTGTACTCGATGGTTTTAACACCTTTAAGCTCAACCACATACCCCTTTTAAGGGCTTTCTAGTCATTGATAAGTGACTGCCATCTCCCGATAGGAGGCAAAAGAACACGCTTGTCTGTCTCTAATGTTTTCGTAAGATGTTTTCACTGATCAAATGCTATCAAGTCGTTGCTGAGTCCTAGCAACCTATGTTTGCAACTGATCCATCTGAAATAGTGAAATGTGATATTAAAGTAGGTTGTCAAGATTAGCTATGTGCTGAGCCCTAAATGTTTATGAAGTTCTTAAAGGATTTTCATAGAGTTGGAAGAGACCAACTCCCCAAGCAGAAGACCCTATTCTGTTCCAGATAAATGGCTGTCCAATCTCCTCTTTAAAAACCCCATTGATGGAGCACCCACAACTTCTAGAGGCAAAGCATTTCCACTGATTGTTGTCACTGAAAGGAAATTTCTTATTGATTCTAGGTTGGATGTCTTTTTGGCAAATCTCCCTCTGTTACTCTTTGTGCTGCTCTGAGGGGCACTAGTCCAGTCCAACCCCTTTCTTCTGCTTCAGAAATTTTTTAGGATTTTTAGGATTGCATTTACCACCACCAAGTGAATTGGAATTGAAATGCTTTGTAGACAGTATTTGGGCTGATGATCTACAAGATAGAAAGTCAATGTCAGGATTTGTTATAATATTTGCAAACATGCTAACTAGTTGGAAATCTAGAAAACAGACTTCAGATGCCATTTCCACAGCTGCAGCCCAATTCATAGCATTATAAGAATTGTGTTCAGCCAATATTTCCCTCCCCAATAGATGATGTGGTATATCTGGTTAGTAAAGGATTTGGATATTGAAGTGAAAGGAGTTACACCAATATTTGAAGATAACACAATATGTATACAAATGGCAACATTGCAAGTACCAACTAGAAGGAAGCATGTTGACATAAAATAATGTAATGTCAGGGAAGCAGGGAAGGAAAATGTAATAAAACATAATTTATTGTCCAGCAGAAAATAATTTAGCTGACCTCATGACAAAACCATTAAGTATACAAAAAACATAAAGATCTTGTGAAACAATTTGGTTTCAATGCTGTCCAGCTATAAATTGGAGGGGTGTTGGATATTAAATTTAGTAGCTGGAACAAAAACATTGTAGAATGGGCAAGAACAGGCAGCTCTAAGTTGATTGGTTGGAGAGTGCTTGCTGCTGCATGAGGCAATCTATGCTATGATTGGTTGCTGTAGGTGTAAAGGGGGAGTTTCCCATTTTTCCCGCTTTTTTCCTTCTGTGTGCTCTGTATCCTATTTGGATTTACCTCAGGATGTTTCTGTGTTCCTGACTATCTTGTTTGCTGTAAATATGTTAAATGTATTCATTTATATAAAACTACAAATTTACCTCAGTGTCTCTGATTTGATTTGGAAACTTGCTGCATAATTCCCCCACAGAAGACAACCTCTATTACACCCAGAAAATAAATCCATTTGCGGTGGATGTCATTTGCTGGAAGCATCATTGTTATTTGTAGCTGGTACATTAGCCAGAAAAACGTAAAGGATCGTGGTGAGAAAAAACCACGCTCTGGGAGGTCCCCGTCCTCTGGGACTGATGGAGGAATTTGGGATTATGAGAGCACACAAATGAATGGCTTTGTGAGCCTGAGCTCTTCCCAAGAAGCTCCCACGGGGATCACAGTCGCTTCTTAAAAGACCCCTCACTACGGTTTGGAAACTGCAGATTTGTTTGGAGAAGGCTGAAGCGGATGTGGCTCCTCCTACAGATTTGGAATTAATAGACTCGACCAAGGGTAGGATTCTACCAGTTTGCACCTATTCGCTAGAACCGGTTGTTAACATTCTAAGCAGTTCGGAGAACCGATTGTTAGAAGAAATTACTGGCCTAATCCTGTAAGGAAGGCTGGAAGGAAACATTTTAGTGTTGCTTACCGAAACTGCCTCTCCGCTAACCCTTATTACATATTTGGCAGGATTAGACTTCTTGTCTCAGGAATGTCTCTGGAATTTTTCCCCCTCCTTTGCTGATTGATACTTTGCTTGTGTGGAGTGACCATTCAAAATTACAATGGCACTGAAAAAAGTGACTTATGACCATTTTTCACACTTATGACTATTGCAGCATCCCCAGTCATGAGAGGCCAGGTGAGGAGATGCGTGCCTCGGTGTGAGTGATGTTGAGTTGGCCACACCCAACCAATAACATGACCACCAAGCCATGTCCACCCAGTCACATGACCACCAAGCCACGGCCACCACCTAAGCCATGCCCACAGAAGTGGTTGTTAAAAAATTTGACTACCACCCCTGGACTCGACGCATGATGAACTGAACTTTCATAAGAAGACTGGAGAATGGACCTACCATATCCAACTGGAAAACAATTTGGAAAATGGATCAACCAAGAAACCTTGGGGGAATGACACAACTGTTGTCTTGTTGCTCTCAACTTAAATTTTAAGAAAACGTTTTATTAATAAGAACCAAACAAAGATATTTCATCCCAGACAAATCAGAGACAATGATTCTGGTGATTTATGGTAAATAAATCTTATAAACTTTATACAAATTAAATGGAATAGTGGATTGTTAACAAGGTACTTTGATGTTTAACTTTGTTGTTGGTTCACCTGTTAATTACAATGTCTCTTTATAGATCATAGATAGATGAATGTTGAATTGGTTGTCAACAGAGGTAGAATTTTATAAATTTTGGGCCCGTTTCAGAAGGGGAGGAAACTAATATTGCTCAAATATGTTTATGAATATTCTAGTGGGGGGGATAATAAAAGTAAATCTGTTTTTCTATTTTTTAATGTACCTTTTTTATATATATGTTTTTTCTATGATTATTTTGATTTTGAAAAATTCTTTTTGTTTTTGGAATTTGTACTGTACATTAATATTTTGAATAAAATAACCTTTAAAAAAATCCCTTTCCCACAAGTACATTTATGGTGCTACTGTGGTCCTATTTTGTGACACCTAAAAGTAAGCTGTTCTCTACGAAATCCATGCTGAACTTACCACACTAAGCCTGGCATGAAATACCAGAGCAACTTACTTGTTTTAAAGAGAAGAATATGGAAGAAAGGAAGAAGATTGGCTCCAACAGTTTTAGGAGACTGCATAGTTTTGTTTACCTAGAACATTCCCAAGGCAGTGATCAATACTGTATTAGCTGCTCCAAATGTTCTTTTGGCTAAACATTGAATCCAGGCATATTGGATGGCTGGATGCTCCCAAGAGGCTGCAGGGAGGCCTACTAGGCCCAAAACAGGGCCTAGCAAGCCTCCCTGGAGCCTCCTGGAAACAAAAATGAGGCATGGGGGGGGTTCCGGAGCCCCCATGCCCCATTTTTGGCCTAGCAAGCCTCCCCGGGAGCAAAAATTGGGCGCAGGGGGGCAACGCAGGACCCCCACATACCCTGTTTTTGCTCCCAGGAGGCGACCCTACACCAGGGTTGCCAGATCGCAGTTTGGCTCTGCGACCAAACTCAAGTCAAAATACAGCCAAATTCGGCCAAATTATTTTTTGCTCATGGTGACGCGCATGCGCGAGGGAAGGAGAGCGCCAGAGGATGTGCTTGTCCTCCTTTTGCTCATGGTGACGCGCATGCGCGAGGGAAAGAGAGCTCGGGATGGGTGGGGAAGCCGAGGGGCGTGGCGTTGGAACGAGCCGTAATAGGAATGGGTGTGGTGTTGATGGAGGAGGAGCCGCCCCTGCTCGGGTCACAGGCGGGAAGGGGGCGTGGCCGGGTACCAAGGTCCCGAAGGGGTGTGTGATGGGAGTTGAGAGGAAGCGGGCGTGTCGGAGAACTGAGAGGACGTGCTTGTCCTCCTTTTGCTCATGGTGATGCGCATCCGCGAGGGAAGGAGAGCGGCAGGGTTGCCATCTGGCCGATTTCACAGCCAAGCAACTTTCGTACGGCCAAATTTCCGGCCAAATAAATTTGGCCGGAGACATCATTTTTTCACGGCCAGATAGAAATACGGCCAGATTTCTCGAATTTGGCCGGAAAAACAGCCAGATGGCAACCCTGCCCTACACTCATCTGAGAACCAGATAGGCCTCGTGGGGACTCCTGGGAGGGGAGGGGCCAGCTAGTCTTCAGAACTACTGGTTCACTGAACTGGATGTAAAATTAACATCCGATTCACCCGAACCAGCCCGAACCGGTAGAATCCCACCCCTGATTATGCCTCTGTTGATGCAGCCTGGGACTGCATTGGCTTTTTTCGGCAGTGGCACCACTATACAGCACAATACTGGCACAAGTGGAACTTAGCATATGGGCCGGGGATACTTGGCCTGTCCTTTTGAAGATTTCCCAGAGGCATCCACCATTTTCAGTGCACCCACGATACCTTAACACAGTCTACAAAGTGTTACAGTAGCAAAACAGAATACTTTGTACAAGTAACAATGACCCAGAAGCAGCCACCATTTTTACACAGAGGCAGGCATGATAAAATGGAAACTGCTTCCACAAGTCCGCCACATGACCCAGGCATGAATCCCAAGCATGTTCAAAATAACAGCTGCTTCCACAACATAGTCATGAAGCCTACAAATGCATGTCTTGCCTTCCTTCACCAACATGAGGTTCAGAGATCTTCAAAAGGTATGGAGAAGGAGGAGGCTGTGATGCCTGGTGGGTTGGGAGTCAGGCCTAACAATTGCAGGGACGCAGTGGGAACAGGAAAATGCCTGTGGGGACCCAAAAGGTGGGGTAGTAGAGGCTGGGCCTCCAAGAGATTCCCACAACTCTGAAGTAGCCGCTGTTCTGCTTAACAACTTGAACATTTGTTTAACAGCTTCATCAGGGAGAGAAGGGGATGGGGATAGGTATTTAAGCAAACTAATCTCACTCAACAGGCCCCATTATAGTTGTATCTAGAGGTCTACTTCTATGGTGGCTGGGGAATTCTGGGGCTCAACATATGGAAGACACCAAGATAGAAGATGGAAATTCCATGTGTGGGAATTCAATAATCAATATATAAAAAACACCACCCAAAAGCCTTTTTGAGGAATTCCACTACTTCTGCAAAAAATGAAATTGCTGCTGATAACGAGAAACTGGTAGTTAGCCCTTTTCCATTTTTCTTTTCTCTCCACTTACAAGTCTAATTCTGAGATATGTTTTCACCTACACTCCTAATGAGAGATGAGAAATAAAATTCAACCCTTCTCTAATCTCATCAACTTTTCTGTCAGTTGGATTTGTGGGCAATAAGGAACAATTTATGCCAGAAGCATCATCCACAGACACATTTGTCTTCTCTGTGAGACCTCTAGTGTATCACCAGGTTCACATTCTGACAGGAACTTCTGCCACAAATAGGACGTTCAAAGGGTTTCTCTTCTGTGTGAATCCTGTGATGTTTCACCAAGTAGGAATTCTGACTAAAATATACCCACAATCAGATTATTCAAAAGGTTTGTGTCCTATGTGAGTCCGCTGGTGTTTCACTGGGTCAAAATTCTCATTGAAACTTTTCCCTCATTCTATACATGCAAAGGGTTTTTTTCTTGTGTGGATTCTCTGATGTCTTACCAAGTTGGAATTGTAACTGAAACGTTTTCCACAATCAGGACATTCAAAGGGTTTTTCTCCTGTGTGAGTCCTCTGGTGTTTCACCTGGTCAGAATTCTGTCTGAAACTTTTCCCACAAAAGGGACATTCAAAGGGTTTCTCTCCTGTGTGAGTCCTCTGATGGTTCAACAGGTGAGAATTCTGACTGAAACTTTTCCCACAAACAGGACATTCAAAGGGTTTTTCTCCTGTGTGAGTCCTCTGGTGTTTCACCAGGCTGGAATTCTCACTGAAACTTTTCCCACAATCAGGACATTCAAAGGGTTTCTCTCCTGTGTGAGTCCTCTGATGGCTCACCAGGTTGGAATTCTGACTGAAACATTTCCCACAAACAGGACATTCAAAGGGTTTTTCTCCTGTGTGAGTCCTCTGATGATTCACCAGGCAGGAATTCTGACTGAAACTTTTCCCACAATCAGGACATTCAAAAGGTTTCTCTCCTGTGTGAGTCCTCAGGTGGCTCACCAAGTGGGAATATGCAATGAAATGTTTCCCACAATCTGGACAGTCATATGGCTTCTCTCTGCTGTGAGTCCTCATATGTATCACCAAGTTGCCATTTTTGCTAAAGGGTTTACCACATTGGAAGCACTTGTAGGACATCTCTTCTGGGTGGGTTCTTCCGTGAAGGAAAAAGGATCTGTTTGACAAAAACTTTTGCCACATTCAGATAATTTGTATCTGCTTTTCTCCAGAGTAGATTCTCCCCTGCGTAGTCACTTGCAATTTGTAGTCTGCTTCTTCCTTTAAAGGCACACCTATGGAGCTTTTCCACCACTGATAACCTTTTCCTCCCAACTGACTTCCAGATATTTTCCTCTTTTTCTGAATGGAAAAATAATCTCCCTTGACCTTTTTGTGTATTGTGTGCTTGAGTTCCATATACTCTACTTTTTGCAGAACGAAATCTCTCATTGATTTTCTTTCCTTTGCCTCTCATCTGCTGTGGAAGGAGAAGAATTGTGTGGGTTTTTTGATGGAAATGGACAATATCTTTATTTCTGCCTCAATCTGTTTTGCATTTCAATATTGCTTGTTATTCTCAGTTGTCCAGTGTGGTCTTCTGGCATCATCTTTGTCTGCAAGAAAATGAAAATGTAGCTTTTATTGCTTATAAAAGGGTTGCAGAAAATGTGAAAAAGCGTACATTACAATGAAAAAGCAAACATGCCACAATGATAGAATAATCTCTTACTTTAATAGTAATATTAATTACTGAGTTCCAGTTCAAATATCAATTCAATCATTAAATTCAGTCGTTGATTGAGGTCAGTCACAGATTTTCAGACCTCCAAATCAAATACAGTTATATGAAGAAGAAAGTACACCCTCGATCTTTATGATTTTATGTATCACAACATAGTAAAAATAATTTCATCCTTAGCACTTTTAAAAATAGGTAAATATAATGTAAGATGAGCATCAACAGATAATATATTATACCTATGTCTTCATTTTTTTTTTACAAAAACAAAGCAAAAGCAGAGACATGAAAAACTAAAAACACTGTTACTTCTTCCATAGGTATGAAGAGGCGAAGTAGCAGCCGGTGCTGCTGATCAAATGCACTTGATCAATTGATCATCAGCAAGTGTGACTATATCTATAAAAGGCAAAGTTGTAGGAGTTTCCTGGTCTCCAGCACTGAGGTGTGAATTAGATGCCAAAGAGTAAAGACATCAGCGGGGATCTTAGAGAAGCAATTGTTGCTGCCCTTCAATCTGGGAAAGGTTTAAAGACTTTTTCCAAACAATTTAAACTCCATCATTCTATGTTCCACATTCACAAGTGGAAAATATTCAAGACACTTGCCAATCTTCTCAGGAGTGGCAGTGCCAGCAAATTCACCCCAGGTTCAGAACACGCAATGCTCAGAGAAATTACAAAAAATCCAAGCATTGCATCTCAGGCTCTACAGGCCTCATTTAGCATGTTAAATGTTAAAGTTCATAACAGTACAATTAGAAAAAGACTGGACAAGTATGGTTCATTTGGAAGGGTTGCTAGGAAAAAACCTCTGATTTCTAAAAAGGATATGGCAGCAACACTTAAAATTTGCAAATTTGCATCTGAACAAATCACAAGACTTTTGGAACACTGTCCTTTGGATGAGACCAAAGTGGAAATATTGTCCATAAAGCACAGTGTCATCTTGATGAAAACCAAACCAAACATCAACACAAACGTCTCATATCAACTGTCAAGCATAGTGATGAAGGGGTGATGATTTGGGCCTGTTTTCCAACCAAAGGACCTGGCTACTTTGCAGTTACTCAGTGGTTTATGCACTCATCTCTATACTATAGTATTCAGAATCAGAATAGATCTGGAAGGGACCCTAAATGTCTTCTACTACAACCCTCTGCTCAAGCAGGAGATTCTATATTATTTCAGACAAGTGACTATCCAGTGTCTTCTTCAAAACGTCCAGTGATGAAGCACCCACAGGGCCTGAAGGCCAACTGTTCTACAGGTTCATGTCCTCACTGTTAGGAAGTTTCTCCTTAATTCCAGGTTGCTTCTTTCCTTGATTAGTTTCCATCCATTGTGTCTAGTTTCCATCCATTGTGTCTGGAAAATAAGTTGACCCGCCTCCTTTGTGGCAGCTTCTCGAATATTGGGCTACTGCTACCATGTCCCCTCTTGTCCCTCTTTTCTGTAAATGAGCCAAATCCAAATCCTACAACTGTTCTTCAGGTTTTAGTCTCCAGGTCTTTAATCAACTTAATTGCTCTTTGTACTTTTTCCAAAGTCTCAACATCTCTTTTGTACTTTGATGACCAAAATTGGATGCAGTATTCTAGATATGGACTTACTAAGGTTTTATAATGCAGTGCTAATACTTTACGTGATTTTGATTCTAGAGTCAAATTTGAGACCATCTGTGCAATAGCAGTTTCTCACACATGGCTTCTTTGTTTTGCCTTTCTTTCTGCAAAATACATCATGACAAGATGTAAGATGTTAGTATGGTGTTGATCATCTGAGGGTATATTTACCTACTTTTAAGATTTCTAAGGACCAGATGATTTTTTACTATGTGCTGATAGGTAAAACCATAGAACTCAAACAGGGTGTACTTTCTTTTTCACATGGCTGCATATTTGGATAAAATGGGAATAGATTATACATTTGGAAATATACGTGTACAAAGAGAAATACAAATACAAATGTATAAATGGAGAAAATCCATGTGTTTCAAGCCTGAAAAATGTCCCAAAATGGTTAATGTCAAACCTTCTGAGGTAATTTATAGATGTGGGGCTTTAATTGATGCTTTTATGGTGCCATGATAACTTCGAAGGCTCAGGAAATAAGTGGTAAGTGAGGACTACCTATACAACTGAACATCCCAAAAAGATTACAAATTGCTAGGTTAAGCACAGTTGAACCTGATTAATACACAGATGGGACACAAATAGGAAATATTGTGTTTGTTGGGTAGACATGGAATTTAAAAAAAAAAATCTCAAGAGAGCAGAGGAAGATCAGTCTGATATCGTTGCCAAAAAAACAGCAGGTCCATAAGAGAATAACTGAGTTGGAAGGGACCTTGGAGGTCTTCTAGTCCAATCCCTGCTCTGACAGGAGACTTTATATCATTCCTGATTAATTGCTGTCCCATCTCTTCTTGAAACCCTTCAGTGATGAAGAACTCACAACTTTTGGAGGCAAGCTGTTCCCAAGGAATTAATCTTAACTTGAAGGAGGATTTTTAAAATCTTCCCACCAGAAGAAAATTGCGGCCACTACTGTTAAAGCTTGGAGCACCAGCGGACTCAAAAATTGGGGAGGAAAGGAACATGTAGCAGCAGCTGATATGCTTCAGCCTAGTTGCTTCTCTGCTTCCACATCCCGGAAGAAACCCAACAGCCCTACTTGCTCCCAGCCTCTCCTCCCACCTGATCTCTACTCACCTTCCAGCTGCTGTTTCGACCCTTGGAAGAGCGGAAAAACCACTCTGCACACCAACTTTCTCCCATGAGTGATCCGGAAGAAGATCCTCTCCTCCCATCCTTTCTAGCAATGCTGTACTCGATGGTTTTAACTCCTTTAAGCTCAACCACATATGCCTATTAAAGGCTTTCTAGTCACTAATATGTGACTGCTATATGCCAATAGAATAGGAGGCAAAAGAACACGCTTGTCTGTCTCTAACGTGTTCGTGAGATATTTTCACTGATTAAATGCTACTAAGTCGTTGATGAGTCCTAGGAACCTATGTTGGCAACTGATCCATGTGAAATAGTGAAATGTGACACAAAAGTAGGTTGTGAAGATTAGCTATGTGCTGAGTCCTAAATGTTTATGAAATTCTTACAGAATTACACAGAGTTGGAAGAGACCAACCTCTCCACGCAGGAGACCCTATACTGTTCCAGACAAATGGATGTCCAATCTCCTCTTTAAAAACCCCATTATGGAGCACCCACAACTTCTACAGGCAAAGCATTTCCACTTATTGTTCTCACTGAAAGGAAATTTCTCCTTGATTCTAGGTCGGATGTCTTTTTGATAAGTATCCCTGTTACTCTTTGTGCTGCTCTGAGGGCAGAGGTGGTATTCAGCAGGTTCTGATCAGTTCTGGAAAACATGTAGTGGAAATTTTGAGTAGTTCAGAGAACTGGCAAATACCACCTCTGACTAGTCCCGCCCCCATCTATTCTCCGCGTCCCGAGTCCCAGCTGATTGGCAAGGTCTTCTTTGGTTGCCCTGCACAGGAGAACAGAGCTGGAAAGCAGGTTAGTGGGGTGGGGAAGGAATCAGGGCTGGGATTCAATTTTTTTAACAACCGGTTCTGTGGATGTGGCTTAGTTGGTGGGTGTGGTATGGTGGTCATGTTACTGGGTGGATGTGGATTGGTGGTCATGTTATTGGCTGGGTGTGGCCAACTCAATATCATTCACATCGAGGCAAGCATCTCCTCGTCTGGCCTCTCATGACTGTGGGGATGCTGCAACAGTCGTAAGTGTGAAAAATGGTCATAAGTCACTTTTTTCAGTGCCATTGTAACTTTGAATGGTCACTCCACACAAGCAAAGTACCAGCAAAGGAGGGGGGGAAAACTCCAGAGATGTTTCTGAGCAGGAAGTCTAGTCCTGCCAAGAATGTAATAAGGGTTAATGGAGAGGCAGTTTCTGTAAGCAACACCAGAATGTTTCCTTCCTGCCTTCCTTACAAGATTAGGCCAGTAATTCCTTGTAACAACCGGTTCTCCAAACTGCTTAGAATGTTAACAACCGGTTCTAGCAAATAGGTGCGAACTGGTAGAATCCCACCCCTGGAGGGAATGGGGATTTTGCAGTATCCTTCCCCTGCCACACCCAACAGGCCACACCCACCAAACCATGCCCACATAACCGGTAGTAAAAAAAATTGAATTCCACCATGTCTGAGGGGCATTGGACAATAGGTCCACCCCTCTTTTCTTTTCTTTTTTAAAACAAGTTTTATTAATTTTTAAAACACACAAATTATCATTATTCATTACATGTTTAAACCTTTTTCCATTGTAAATTTAACAAGTCAGATAAATTATGATTCTGTTTTAAACCATTTCCATATAATATACCAAAACCTCTTATTCAATTTCTCTTTACTTCTCTTTACTCTTATTCAATATCATTATTATTATTTCATCTGATTCTTTCTGACTTAGTTACCATTATTCTCATTCTATATTTCTACAAGTTTTTACCAATTCTCCCCCAAAAAGACATATACACACAACACACAAAACATAAAAAAATCTTTTGGAAAGTAACTTGGGCCCAGGTATCTCTCTCTTCATGGACTTCAATTATATTCATGCTCATCTTACATATCATTACTTATTTTATTTACCATTCTAAACCTTCTATATTAACTTCTCCACATATTTCACACTTCTTAATTCTACCTTAATTAATCATCTTAGTTTAAATCATTATATTTGTATCTTTTGTCCATTTTTATCATCCCTTTGTCTCATCCCTTATGAAAAAAAAGAAAATCAGTTTCTCCTGAAATCATTAATCAGAGTATGATGCCTTTCTATCTCCCCCTAAGTTAATCAAATTAATCTTTAAAATAATATCTAATACCCAATCAGATTTTGCTTGGTACATTCTATCTAACTAATACATCCAACACAATTAAGTGCATAATTAGACAATAAATCCAAATATTAAAAAGAAATACTATAATAAAAATTTTATAATAACATCAATACCATAATTTTATTAAACTCTTTAATTAAAACAATATTCTAAACCTCTCCTATTATTAAGTTTTAAAGCCAATCATTTTTAAACATTTTAACATTTTAATCTCTTATCAACTCTTAAACCATTGCAATACTACCATCTCATCTTATGTACCTTGCAAAATCTTTTTTTTTTAAAAAAATTATACTTTATCCATTATCCATAAAAATTCCTTTTTCCATTTAATTTCAAAACATTGTAGCTTTTCTCCACCTTTTCCCTTTCTTTCTTTTCCCAACAAACCTTTCTACCCCCCTTCTTCTAGCCTCTGCCTTACCGGCTTCCCTTCTCTGTCGTATTTCTTTTCCCCTTTGTTTACAATCATCATATTGGTTTTGCACTTTATTTTTCCCTTTCTTAAATGTTTTTGGATCTTAAGTCCTTAAATCCTTTAGTTTTCTTCTTTTCTCTTCTCTTCTTTTCTTTCTCTCTTCCTTTTTCTGGATCAAATTCTGAGATTCATTAAAGATGGCTCCTTCCTTTCTTTCTTGTTCCTCTGCTGTCTTCATCTGTTGTAATTTTTGTTGATAATTAGTAGCGCCATTTCTAAGAAAAGGAAAGCTTCTTCCACACCATCTTTACCATTTTTTTTTGCTTGTTCATATTCTTTTCTTAGTTCCTCAACAGAAAGAGCCATTATAAATCTTTTCTTTTTCTTTTCTCCTTCTTTCTTCTTACAACAACCAGAATATTCAAAAGAAAATAAAAAAGATAAAACAGTCCCAAAGTTATCAATCAGTCCAAACCAAGGCAGAGTTCTCACTTTCTCCTTCTGGGGTAATATCAATCAAAGAGAAAGAAAGTCCAAATCTGTTTAAAATCTTATTACAATATATTCTAGTCTTCAAATCCTTAAGGCATCTGCTCCAACAAATCTTAGCATACAAATATTTTCTTCTTAATCCTCTCTCTTCCCACTCATCGCTTAAAACCAATTTCCACCTAAAAAATAGGTTTCTTAATATCCAGTTATTTATTCCGTGGAAAAGAGGAAAGCTATCCTTTCAGCACCTTCAAGCAGCCGCTTTTTCCTCTTCTGGCAGGTATTATTCAGAGAATCATACTTTTCAGGAATTTTATTAAATATGTCTTAGAGTCCTAGGAGCCAAGAAAAACTTTCTCCTCTCAATCACTTTCTCCACTTCCTCCTGCACATTCTTACCCGGCTGCCAGCTTCTTTGTGGCGGCATTACGGACCGCCGCTGCACCGTCCTGGGAAAAGGGAGTTCTGCCGGCCAGGAGGAGTCTGCAGCACCCCCAAACCCTTCTCCGGATCCCCTACTTCAGCTGCCCCTGCAGTGCAGCCTAGCTCCGCACCCGGCTGGGTCGGAGCCCCAAAACGACTGGCGCGGCAGGATCGCGCAGCTTCGCAAATCCCTGCCGCTCGCGAAGCCGACAAACGGAAGTCCCAGGTCCACCCCTCTTTTCTGTTTCAGCCCCTCAAATGATGTAACTTCAGACATTCTCTGTGTTAGACTAGATATATCCAGTTCCTGCAATAGTTCATTGTAGAACTACTTTGGAGTACAAATACAGAAATTACAAGAAAGAGGGTATGTTCTAAGTCAAAAGAAGAACATAGAACAATTCTTAAAAAATATGGATAGTTGTGGAAATAGAACAATCTGTAATCCAGAACTCTACCAGGCAGTCCTAGGAGGTCTGTTATGCAGTATTTATCACATTCTGTGGCCAGATATTACCAATTCAGTCAACATTTTAAGCCATTGCACATTACAACCTACAAATAGCACTGGTTAGGAATTAAAAGGATACTGTGTTACTGAAAGGGAACCAGGGATTTTTAGAATTGAATTTACAACAATCTCATGAATTGGAATTGAAATGCTTTGTAGACAGTATTTGGGCTGATGATGTACAAGATAGAAAGTCAATGTCAGGATTTGTTATGATGTTAACAAACACGGTAACTAGTTAAAAATCTAGAAAACAGACTTCAGTTGTCATTTCCACAGCAGCAGCACAATTCATAGCATTATCAGAATTGTCTTCAGAGTTGACATGGTATATATGGTTAGTGAAGGATTTGGCTATTGAAGTGAAAGGAGGTATACCAATATTTTAAGATAACACAACATGTATACTAATGGCAATAGGTGCGAGTACAAACCAGAAGGAATCATGTTGACATAATGTAATATCAGGGAAGGAAAATACAATAGACATAATTTATTGTCCAGCAGAAAACAATTTAGCTGACTTCCTGACAAAACTATTAAGTATACAAAAACACAAAGATCTTGTGAAATAATTTGGTTTCAATGCTGTCCAGCTATAAATTGGAGGGGTGTTAGGATTTTAAATTTAGTAGCTGGAACAGTAAAATTGTACAATGGGCAAGAACAGACAGCTCTAATTTGATTGGTTAGAGAGTGCTGGCTCCTGCGTGAGGCAATCTACGCTATGATTGTTTGCTGTAGGTGTAAAGGGGGAGTTTCCCATTTTTCCCGTTTTTTCCTTCTTCGTCTGTGTGCTCTGTATCTTATCTGGATTTACATCAGGATGTTTCTGTGTTGCTGACCATCTTGTTTGCTGTAAAAATGTTAAATGTATTCATTTATATAAAACTACAAATTTACCTCAGTGTCTCTGATTTGATTTGGAAACTTGCTGCATAATTCCCTGACAGAGAACTGTCTCTATTACACCCAGAAAATAAATCCACTTACATTAGATGTCATTTGCTGGAAACATCACCAGGAGGGAGATAATTGTTGTTATTTGTAGCTGGTACATTAGCCAGAAAGATGTAAATGATCGTGGTGAGAGAAAACACTACTGCTCTGGGGGGTCCCCTTCCTCTGGGATTTATGGAGAAGTTTGGGATTATGAGTATACACAAATGAATGGCTTTGTGAGCCTGACCTCTTCCCAAGAAGCTCCCACGGGGATCACAGTCGCTTCTTAAAAGACCCCTCATCATGGTTTGGAAACTGCAGGTTTGTTTGGAGAAGGCTGAAGCGGATGTGGCTCCTACAGATTTGTAGTTAATAGATTCAATGCATGATGAACTGGACTTTCGTAAGAAGACTGCATATCTAACAGGAAAACCATTTGGAAAATGGATTGACCAAGAGGTTTTAGGATTTGGGGGAATAAGGCACAACTGTTGTCTTCTTGTTCTCAACTTAAATCTAAAAAAAAAGTTTTATTAATAAGAATCAAAGATATTTCATTCCAGAAAAATCAGAGACAATGATTCTGGTGATTTGTGATAAATAAGAATCCCTTGTAAACTTTATACAAATTAAATCAAATAGTAAAATATTAGCAAATGCTTTGATGTTTAACTTTATTGTTGGTTCACCTGTTAACTACAATGCCTTTATAGATTGTAGATAGATGAATGATTGTAAATAGAGGTAGAACTTTATAAATTTTGGGGTCTGCTTCAGAACAGGAAGAAACTAATATTGCTCCAATATGCTTATGAATATTCTAGTGGGGGGATAATAAAATAAATTTCTTTTTGCTTTTCTTAACGTACATTTTTTTCTTTTTATATGTTTTTTCTATTATTTTTTTGCTGTTGAAAAATTTCTTTTTCTTTTTTGAGTTTGTACTCTATATTAATATTTTGAATAAAATAATATGTACTTTTATGGTGCTACTGTGGACCTATTTTCTAAACTACCTCTCAATTAATAAATCATAGACACATGGGGTTGGTTGTATCATGGTGACCAGAACTGGACACATTATGCTAGGTCTGCGGTCACCAGCACAGTGAAAAGCAACTCTATCACTTCTTGTCTAGACACTATGTCTTTGTTGATGCAGTTTGGGCTGCATTGGTTTTTTTCGGCAGTGGCAGCACTATACAGCACCGTATTGGCACAGGTGGTACTTATCATATGGCCCAGGGATACTTGGTTGCCCTTTTCAAGTTTTCCCAGAGGCAGTTCCATTTTCAGTGCACCCACAATTCCTTAACACAGTCTACAAAGTGTTACGGTAGCAAAACAGAATACTTTGTCCTAGTGAAGATGACCCAGAAGCAGCCACCATTTTGACACAGAGGCAGGCTAGACAAAATGGCAGCTGCTTCCACATGTCCGCCACATGACCCAGGCATGAATCCCAAGCACATTCAAAATAACAGCTGCTTCCATGACATAGTTATGAAGACTACAAATGTGTGTCTTGCTTTCCTTCACCACATGAGGTTCAGAGATCTTCAAAAGGTATGGAGTAGGAGGAGGCTGTGATGCCTGGTGGGTTGGGAGTCAGGCCTAACAACTGCAGAGACCCAGTGGGAACAGGAAAATGCCTGTTTGTTTAAAAGCTTCACCAGGGAGAGAAGGGGATGGGGATAGGTAGTTAAGCAAAGTAATCTCACTTAACAACCATTGCAACATTACAACCCTAACTGGCAGGCCCCATTACAGTTGTATCGAGAGCACTACTTCTAGGGGTGGGATTCTACCAGTTCAGACCGGTTCTATAGAGAACCGCTTGTTACAATTCTGTGCAGCTCGGAGAACTGGCAAATCTTGCCACTGGCTGGCCCAGCCTCACCCTGCCCAGTCACTCCTTAGTTCGCATGCGAGCCATACAACTTGCCTGCATTGTGCCTTCACTTAATTTTTGGCAAGTTCCTATTTTTCCTTTCTTTTCCCCCGACGATCAGCTGTTCAAACTATCAGCTGTGCTCCGCGATTTCTTGCTTTTTACCGAATCTATATTGCTGATGTATTGCTTTGCTTTGCCCAGGAGGCTTCCCTGAGGCACAGTCAGGGGTGGTATTCAGGGGGTTGGGAGTGGTGAGATATGGCCTGAGAGTAGAGCTGAACCTTCCTTTGGACTGAAGCTTATATTTTTCAGTGCAGGCTCAGGCAGAAGATTGCATAAAGGTAGATCTGTGAGAAAATCTGTGATTGTGCAAGCAACTCAATCTACCTGCCTCCTTTGCCCGATTTTGGGTAAAAGTTACTCATTTTTTATTTAAAAAGCAATATTTATATACATGGTGTTATGAGTTAATTTTGCAAGTTTGCTTGCTATGAAATTTTATGAGTTTTGCTTGCAAGCAAATTTTATGTGACAGACTCAGGCAGCAGATGGCAGAAAGGTAGATCTGTGGGTGAATCTGTTATTCTTCAAGCAACTCAATATGCCTGCCTGCTTTGCCTGATTTCGGGTAAAAGTTGCAAAAAGCAAAATGTGTATGTAGAGAATAGGCTTTGCTGAGGGATACTGGAAGACCAATTTGGCTAAATAAAGATATTTAAAAGGGCAATATATAAAACAGGATCACATGGGATTTTTTAAAAATTCTTTCCTTCTGTATTTCATTATCTGTCTTCTATGCAACCATGTGGCTTGTTCCTTAAGATTTGTGCCTTTCCCAATTTAACTGAGATTTATTGTAGGACTGATCAGTGTTTGTGTGTAAACCTCAGAGATTTTTCTCTCGGTGTCCTTGTTTGTGTGTGCGCGCGCCTGTGTGTGTTTCTAAGTCTGTGTATCTAAGTCTTTGTGTGTCCTCGAGGTAACTGTTGCAACTGTTAAAGTGTCTCTGATTCCTTCAGATATTAATTTTAAATTGTTAAGAGTTGGAGACGCTGAGGGGAAAAGAAAATGTCTTTGCCCAGTCTGGTCAGGCCAACTAGACTGGATGAGGAACACAGTTGAATTTTCTTTCCTCTCTGTGCTTTTAAGAAAAACCCAAGGTTATTAACAAATGTTTTAAGTTCCATTTACAAGAAAAGTTTCATCCTTGCATTGACTGTGTGTTTAAATAACTTTACCTGATCTTTTTTTCTGAAGCATGTGAAGCCAGATTTTTTTCCCTTTCTCATCTGTTGTGTCCCCATTTTTGTTGAAATTGATTCATCTGTTTAGATGTATTACTTTTCTTGCTACTCAAACCCTGTCTGCAAGCTATTTAACCCCCCCCAAACTCTAATCCTTTTACAAAGCCTTTCCTGGTAGAATTACCAGCGAAGGGGAGAGGGGACCCTTGTTCTTTGTCTTTCAGCTGTTGAAAGGCTGTCAAAATGCCTTTCTTCTGAGGATTCGATTTTCCCGCTGGGAGAGCTCCGTCGCAAGGATACGGACAACTGCTTGAAAGCTGGATCTTTTTATTTTTCAGGAAGGCGAGAGATAGCAAGAAGTCTGCGTTCCTGGGCTAGCTACCTTCGAATGGTAAGTCCCTGATTTTTATACCCTTTTCTCCTTTTGTGTGAGTGCTTGTGTTTGTATTTCTTAATGTTTTAAATCCTGTCGGGGGGTGTCTTTCTTCCCGCCGGAGGGTAAACTCCGTGGGGTGCGGAAGGCAAACTTTGCGGGGTGGTTTGATTGTTTTTTCGGTTTCGTCCTAATCTTTTTTAGCTTAATGGTTTCTTATATTTGTTTTGTGGCAATCTCCTGTCTGTCTCCTTTGTAATATATTTTGTGTCTTTTGTCTGTTTGTTTTGCTGATTTGGCATGTCTTGTGTTTGTAAGGGTTTTCTTTTCTTGTTTCCCTAGTTTTCTTAATTATTTGGGCTTTTGTCTAAGGGGCTTCTTTAATACCTTTTATTTGATTCCTTTTCCTATGCAAGTTTGTTTTATGGCTGGCCTGATGTTCCCTTTGGGCTTTTCCTGCTTGGGTGACACCACTGTCCTCGTGAAGTTCCCTTTCCACACAGCCCTGCAACATGTGGAAGCAGATGCTACTTCCTAGAGACATTCCATCCATTAGAGCCAGGAACTGGGTTTGGATCCAGCATCCACTGAAAGTCATTTCAGCAAACCAGAGCGGAGCAGACCTTCCCAAGCCTGACTGACCCCCCATACCACCAGGCCAAACCTATGCCACCCAGAGACATGAAGGAAAGGACCCCGAGACGGACCAGTAAAAGACTAAAAGACTCTTTTCAATCTCCAGAAGACAGTTAAAAAGATTATGGGGGGAGGGTGGAAATTCATTGTAATTGGAAATTCATTGTAATGTTTTCTTTCTTGTATCATTTATATTGTAACCAGTTTGATGGACTCATGTAAGGATTGTATTTGAGTGGGCGGCCCAGCAAGTTCTGCACACCTTGGACCTCTGCCTGGTGGGAGGGAAAATTGTACAGCATGTTTGTATTATCTGTATTGTAAAATTAGCTGCATACACAGCACAGACACAGAGGTTAATCCCTTTCACCTACCTCCACACAAAGCTGCTCCTAGTTTGTTTTTTTTTGCTGCTCCTAGCTTCCTTTTTTGTGTTTATTGCTTTTTTTTTGCTGCTCTGTGGCATGCAAACTCCCTGTTAATTCCATGGGGGAGGAGGCATCCCCCTCAGGCAATTTCTGAAGAGATAGCAGAAAAGAGATCTCCAAATCCCAAGCCCTGACTGTGGCTCACAAATGATGCTGCCCAGTTGCCCATTAAAGCAGAACATGTTGCACTGGTGGTCTCATGAATAGAAGTCCCAAGGCTCATCGTGTGTAATTTAAAAAAAAATACTAAATAGCCTGGATTGCACACTGACTAACCTCAATTTGGCCTGACAAACCCTGGAAGCTAAGAGCTGGGCAGGTAGTAACCATAACCTTAGAAATGAGCAGTCTGTAACTTAAAGGCTGTGGAAAATGTAGAGGCTTGTACTTACAACCTGAGTGTAAGCTCATAAAAAGGTACATCAAACACCTGAAAATTAATTGGCATGAAAAAATTGGATACAGCAAAAAAAGAAAAGAAAAGAAAAAAGAAAAAAAAAACCAGAAGTTCTCCCAGACTACTAAACCTTCAGGGTTGAAAACTTTTGGGAGCCACTGAAATCCTTTTCTGTTGCCTCTTTTTCAATGCCTTCCCCTTTGCATCAGAAAAATTAAAAGCATCCAACAAAATTAAAATTAAAAGCATCCAACCCTGATCTAATAACTTTTTAAACTTTTGTCAAAACATTCATGTGTTTTGAAAAAAAAAAAAAAAAAAAGAGGGATTGTTGGAAGTCATGATAAAACAGCCCCCACCCTTTGTCAAGTAGGGCTATTAAAATAGCTGGAGCCAGCTTACATTCCACAACAAAGGAAGGAGAAAATTACAGGCATGAGATACAGAGAAAAAAAACCTACAAAGTAGCTAAGATCCTTTCCCATAGAAATCAAATAGATGGCAAGCTATAAAAACTTGCGAAAAGCAAACCATAAGGCATAACAGGAAATTCAGGATATTGCAACCTAATGCAACAAGCAGCTACAAAGTGAACAAACAGCTATTATAAAACAATTACTCCTACCAAGATCCCAGGAAGAGATCCCAATATCAAGAGACAGGAACTCATCACACACACACAAATCAAAGACTTCAAGGGTTCACACTTACAAAATCCAAAGTATCTGAAGGGTATAAAAAAGGGTTTCTCTACTCACAAGATTAGATTAATCCTAGGAATGCTGTGAGATTTCTTACCTGCCTTCCTATTAATAAACTGATTCTGACTTTCAACGCAGCTGACCAAATCATTTTGCATTTCTCCCAGCCGGTAAATTTGAAATCCACAAAAGGAAAGAACTTTGCCTATTCCTTAAAGGGCAAGGCTTCTTTTTTCCTTTCCTCAATTGTGGCCAGATATTACCAATTCAGTCAACATTTTAAACCGCTACATATGACAACCTAAATAACAACACTGATTAGGAATTAAAAGGTTACTGAAAGGGAACCACGGATTTTTAGGATTGAATTTCCAAGCATCTCACAAATTGGAATTAATGCTTTGTAGACAGTATTGGGGGTGATGATCTACAAGATAGAAAGTCAATGTCAGGATTTGTTATGTTAGCAAACACGCTAGCTAGTTGGAAATCTAGAAAACAGACTTCAGTTGCCATTTCCACAGCTGCAGCACAATATCAGAATTGTCTTCAGAGATGACATGGTATATATGGTTAGTAAAGGATTTGGCTATTGAAGTGAAAGGAGGTATACCAATATTTGAAGATAACACAACATGTATACTAATGGCAACAGGTGCGAGTACAAACCAGAAGGAAGCATGTTGACATAAAATAATGTAATGTCAGGGAAAGAAAATTCAAAAGACATAATTTATTGTCCAGCAGAAAACAATTTAGCTGACCTCATGACAAAACTATTAAGTATACAAACACAAAGATCTTGTGAAATAATTTGGTTTCAATGCTGTCCGGCTATAAAATGGAGGGGTATTAGCATATTAAATTTAGTAGCTGGAACAGTAAAATTGTACAATGGGCAAGAACAGGCAGCTCTAAGTTAAGTGGTTAGAGAGTGCTGGTTCCTGCATGAGGCAATCTACGCTGATTGATTGCTGTAGGTGTAAAGGGGGAGTTTCCCATTTTTCCCGCTTTTTTCTTTCTTCATCTGTGTGCTCCGTATCTTATTTGCATTTACCTCAGGATGTTTCTGTGTTCCTGAGCATCTTGTTTGCTGTAAGTATATTAAATGTATTCATTTATATAAAACTACAAATTTACCTCAGTGTCTCCGATTTGATTTGGAAACTTGCTGCATAATTCCCTGACAGAGGACTGTCTCTATTACACCCAGAAAATAAATCCACTTACAGTGGATGTTGTTTGCTGGAAGCATCACAGGGAGGAAATAATTGTTGTCCTATCCAGCTGGTAGATTACCCAGAAGATATAAAGGATCTTGGTGAGAAAAAACATTTCTGCTCTGGGAGGTCCCTGTCCTCTGGGACTGATGGAGTTTGGGATTATGAGCGCACACAAATGAATGGTTTTGTGAGCCTGAGCTCTTCCCAAGAAGCTCCCATGGGGATCACAGTCGCTTCTTAAAAGACCCCTCAACACGGTTTGGAAACTGCAACTGAAGCAGATGTGGCTCCTACAGATTTGGAATTAATTGACTCGATGAATGATGAACTGGACTTTCATAAGAAGACTGGAGAATGGACCTAACCATGTCTAAGTGGAAAACAATTTGGAAAATGGATCAACCAAGAGGTTTTAGGATTTGGGGGAATAAGGCACAACTGTTCTCTTAAGTGCTCTCAACTTAAATTTTAAGAAAAACTTTTATTAATAAGAATCAAACAAAGATATTTCATCCCAGACAAATTAGAGAATGAAGATTCTGGTAAATAAGAAGCCCTTGTAAATTTTATACAAATTAAACCGAATAGTAGATTGTTAACAAAGTGCCTTGATGTTTAACTTTGTTGGTTCATCCGTTAATTACAATGCCTTTATAGATTGTAGATAGATGAATGTTCGAATTGGTTGTAAATAGAGGTAGAATTTTATAAATTTTGGGCCTGCTTCAGAAGGGGAGGAAACTAATATTGCTCCAATATGCTTATGAATATTCTAGTGGGGGATAATAAAAGTAAATCTGTTTTAGACTTTTTTTAATGGACATTTTTTCTATGTTTTGCCTATCCTTGTTTTGCTTTTGAAAAAATTCTTTGTTTGTGGAGTTTGTACTGTATATTAATATTTTGAATAAAATAACATTTTTTTTAAAAAAAGGACCTTTACCACAAGCATGTTTATGGTGCTACTGTGGACTTATTTTCTAAACTGCCTCTAAATTCATAGAATCATAGAAACGTGGGATTGGTTGTAGCATGGCGACCAGAACTGGACACACTATTCTAGGGCTGCTGTCACCAGCACAGTATAAAGCAACTCTATCACTTCTTCTTGTCTTGACACTATGCCTCTGTTAATGCAGCCTGGGACTGCATTGGCTTTTTTCAAGAGGTGCGGTACCATACAGCACAATACTGACACAAGTGGTACTTATCATATGGCCCGGGGACACTTGGCCTATCCTTTTGGAGATTTCCCAGAGGCAGCTCCATTTTCAGTGCACCCACAATTCCTTAAGACAGTCTACAAAGTATAAAGGGAGCAAAACAGTATACTTTGTCCTAGTGACAATGATCCAGAAGCAGCCACCATTTTGACACAGAGGCAAGCATGACAATATGGCAGTTGCTTCCACAAGTCCGCCACATGACCCAGGCATGAATCCCAGGCACATTCAAAATAACGGCTGCTTCCATGACACAATCATGAAGCCCACAAACACATGTCTTGCCTTCCTTCACCAACATGAAGTTCAGAGATCTTCAAAAGGTATGGAAAAGAAAGAGGCTGTGATGCCTGGTGGGTTGGGAGTCAGGCCTAACAATTGCAGGGACCCAATGGGAACAGAAAAATGCCTAGTGGAGGCTAGGCCTCCAAGAGATTCCCACAACCCTGAGGTGGTCACTGTTCTGCTTAGCGACTTGAGCATTTGTTTAACAGCTTCATCAGGGAGAGAAGGGGATGGGGATAGGTAGTCAAGCAAAGTAATCTCAATTAACAACCACTGCAACATGTAACCGAAACTGGCAGTCCCCATTACAGTTGTATTTAGAGGACTACTTCTTTGTTGGCTGGGGAATTCTGGGGCTCAAAATATGGAGGACACCAAGGTAGAAGACGGAAATTCCATGTGTGGGAATTCCATAACCAATATACAAAAAACACCACCCAAAAGCCTTTTTGAGGAATTCCACTACTTCTGCAAAAATGAAATTGCTGCTAATAATGAGAAACTGGTAGCCCTTTTCCGTTTTCCTTTTTTCTCCACTTACAAATCTAATTCTGAGGTATGTTTTCACCTACACTCCTAATGAGACAAGAAATGAAATTCAAGCCTTCCCTAAAGTCATCAACTTTTCCCTCAATAAGGAACAATTAATGCCAGAAGCATCGTCCACAGACAGATTTGTCTCTTCTGTGTGTCCTCCAGTATATCACCAGGTTCACGTTCTGAAAGAAAATTTTGCCACAAATAGGACATACAAAGTGTTTCTCTCCTGTGTGAGTCCTCTGGTGTTTCACCAGGTGAGAATTCTGACTAAAATATACCCACAATCAGGTTACTCAAAAGGTTTCTCTCCTGTATGAGTCTTCTCCGGGGAAGAATTCTCATTGAAACTTTCCTCACATAGTACACATTCAAAGGGTTTCTCTCTTTTGTGAATTCTCTGGTGTCTTACCAAGTTGGAATTGTAACTGAAACATTTTCCACAATCAGGACATTCAAAGGGTTTCTCTCCTGTGTGAGTCCTCTGATGGTTCACTAGGTGAGAATTCTGACTGAAACTTTTCCCGCAAACAGGACATTCAAAGGGTTTCTCTCCTGTGTGAGTCCTCTGATGGTTCACCATGTCAGAATTCCGAATGAAACTTTTCCCACAATTGGAACTTTCAAAGGGCTTATCTTCTGTGTGAGTCCTCTGATGGTTCAGAAGACTGGAATTCCAACTGAAACTTTTCCCACAATCAGAACATTCAAAGGGTTTCTCTCCTGTATGAGTCTTCTGGTGGTTCACCCGGTTGGAATTCTGACTGAATCCTTTTCCGCAAACAGGACATTCAAAGGGTTTCTCTCCTGTGTGAGTCATTTGGTGTTTCACCAGATCAGAATTCTGACTGAAACATTTCCCACAAACGGGACATTCAAAAGGTTTCTCCCCTGTGTGAGTTCTCTGATGTCTTGCAAGGTGAGAATTCTGACTGAAACTTTTCCCACAATCAGGACATTCAAAGGGTTTCTCTCCTGTATGAGTCCTCTGGTGTTTCATCAGGTCATAATTCTGTCTGAAACGTTTACCACAATCAGGACATTCAAAGGGTTTTTCTCCTGTATGAGTCCTCTGATGGTTCACCAGGTTGGAATTCTGACTGAAACATTTCCCGCAAACAGGACATTCAAAGGGCTTCTCTCCTGTGTGAGTCCTTTGGTGTTTTACCAGGCTGTAATACTCACTGAAACCTTTCCCACAAATAGGACATTCAAAGGGTTTTTCTCCTGTGTGAATCCTCTGGTGGTTTACCAGGCTGGAATTGTGACTGAAACATTTCCCGCAAACAGGACATTCAAAGGGTTCTTCTCCTGTGTGAGTCCTCTGGTGTATCACCAAGTCATAATTTTGTCTGAACCTTTTCCCACAATCAGTACATTCAAAAGTTTTCTTTCCTGCGTGAGTCCTCAGGTGTCTTACAAGGTGGGAATATCCAATGAAATGTTTCCCACAATCTGGACAGTCATATAGCTTCTCCTTGCTATCAGTCCTCAGAGGTATGTGCTTTTCTCCGCAGTGGATTCTTCCCTCCATAATCACTTGCGATTTGAAGTCTGCTTTTTCCATTATAGGCACACCTACACAGCTTTTCCACCACTGATATTCCTGAGAAGGTCAAAAATATGTGTGATCTCAGAACTTCCGGTTTGTCGGCTTCGCGGCGGCAGGGATTCCGAAGCTGCGCGATCCCTGCTGCGCTAGCCGTTTTGGGGCTCCGATCCGGACGGTGCGAGCTAGGCTGCCCTGCAGGGGCAGCTGAAGGTAGGGGGATCCGGAGATGGGTTTGGGGTGTTGCAGACCCCTCCCGGCCGGCAGAACCCCCTTTCCCAAGACGGTGCAGCGGCGGTCCGTAATGGCCGCCACAAAGAAGCTGGCAGCCGGGTAAGAATGCGCAGGAGGAAGTGGAGAAAGTTTTTCAAAGGAGAAAGTTTTTCTTGGTTCCTAGGACTCTAAGACATATTTAACAAAATTCCTGAAAAGTATGATTTTCTGAATGATACCTTCTAGAAGAGGAAAAAAGCGGCAGTTTGGGGGTGTTGAAAGGAAAGCTTACCTCTTTTCCTACGGAATAAATAAGTGGATATTAAGAAACCTATTTCTTTTAGGTGAAAACTGGCTTTAAGCGATGAGTGGGAAGAGAGAGGACTAAAAAAAAAAATATTTGTATGCTAAGACTTTGTTGGAGGAGATGCCTTAAGGATTTGAAGACTAAAATATATTGCAATAAGATTTTAAGAAACAGATTTGGACTTTCTTTTTCTTTGATTGATACTACCCCAGGAGGAGAAAGTGAGAACTCTGCCTTGGTTTGGACTGATTGATAACTTTGGGACTGTTTTATTTTTCTTTGGAATATTCTGGTTGTTGTAAGAAGAAAGAAGGGGAAAATAAAAGATTTATAATGGCTCTTTCTATTGAGGAACTGAGAAAAGATTATGAACAAGCAAAAAAAAAATGGTAAAGCTGGTTTGAAAGAAGCCTTCCTTTTTTTAGAAATGGCGCTTATTAACTATCAACAAACATTACAACAGATGAAGACAGCAAGAAGAAGAAGGAGAGGAAGCCATTTTTAATAAATTTCAGAACTCGACCAAGAAAGAAGGAAGAATGAAAGGAAGAGAAATAAAGGACTTAAGATTTAAAAAACACTTAAGAAAGGGAAAAATAAGGTGCAAAATCAATATAATGATAGTAAACAAAAGGGAAAAGGAACACGACAGAGAAGGGAAGCCAGTAAGGCAGAGGCTAGAAGAAGGGGGTAGAAAGGTTTGTTGGGAGAAGAAAGAAAGGGAAAAGGTGGAGAAAAGCTACAAAGTTTTGAAATTAAATGGGAAAAAAAGATTCTTTTTAGGGATAAAGGATAAAGTATAATTTCTTCAAAAAGATTTTGCAAGGTACATAAGATGATATTGTAGTATGGTATTAGAAATAGAAAACTTAAATGGTTTAAGAGTTGATAAGAGATTAAAATGTTGAAATGTTTAATAATGATTGGTTTTAAAATTTAATAATATGATGGGAGGTTTAGAATATTGAGTTTTAATTAAAGAGTTTAATAAGATTATGGTATTGATGTTATTATAAAATTTCTATTATAGTATTTGTTTTTAATATTTAGATTTATTGTTTAACTATGTATTTAATTACTCTGGATGTACTATTTAGATAGAATGTACCAAGCAAAATCGGATTGGGTATTGGGCATTATTTTAAAGGTTAATTTGATTAATTTAGGGGAGATAGAAAGACATCATACTCTGATTAGTGATTTCAGGAGAAACCTCTTTTTTTTATAAGGAATGAGACAAAGGGACAATAAAGAATGGACAAAAGATACAAATATAATGACTCAAATTAAGATGATTAATTAAGATAGAATTAAGAAGAGTGAAATATGTGGAGAAGTTAATATAGAAAGCTTAGAATGGTAACTAAAATAAGTAATGATATGTAAGATGAGCATGAATATAATTGAAGTCCATGAAGAGAGATACCTGGGTCCAAGTTACTTTCCAAAAAGATTTTTTCATGTTTTATGTGTTGTGTGTATATGGTTTTTTTGGGGGAGAATTAATAAAACCTTGCAGAAATATAGAATGAGAATAATGGTAACTAAGTCAGAAAGAAATAGATGAAATAATAATAATGAAATTGAATAAGAGTAAAGAGAAGTAAAGAGAAATTGGACAAGAGGTTTTTGTATGTTTATATGGAAATGGTTTAAAACAGAATTATAGTTTATCTGACTTGTTAAATCTATAATGGAAAAAGGTTTAAACATGTAATGGATAATGATGATTTGTGTGTTTTGAAAATTAATAAAACTTGTTTTAAAAAAAAAAAAATATGTGTGATCTCTTGTTTAGTGGTGCTTTGATTTAAACCCATTTCTTCCTCCCAGGGCAACACAAGGATTACTGTCTGCCCTATGTGCCCATCCAATTCATCTTTTCCTCCCCACTCACTTCCAGATATTTTCCTCTTTTTCTGAATGGATAAATAATCTCCCTAGACTTTTTTGTGTGTTGTGTTCTTGAGTTCCACATACTCTACTTTTTCCAGTTCAAAATCTCTTATTTTCTTTCCTTTGTCTCTCAACTGCTGTGGAAGGAGAAGAATTATGTAGTTTTTCTGATGGAAATGGAGAATATTTTTATTTCTGCCTCAATCTGCTTTGCTTTTCAATATTGCTTGTTACTCTCAGTTGTCCAATGTGGTCTTCTGGCATCATCTTTGTCTGTAAGATTGAAATGAAAATGTAGCTTTTATTGTTTATAAAAGCGTTGCAGAAAATGTGAAAAAAGTGTATGTTATAATGAAAAAGCAAATATGACACAATACTAGAATAACCTCTAGGTGTATGGTTTTATGTGTCATGATATAGTAAAAATAATCTCATCCTTAGTTTAAAAATAGGTAAATATAACATCAGATGACCAATAACAGATGATAATATTATACACATGTCTTCAATTTTTTTAACAAAAAGAAAGCCAAGACAGAGACTTGAAAAACTAAAAACACTCTTACTTCTCCCATAGGTATGAAGAGGCGAAGTAGCAGCCAGTGCTGCTGATCAAATGCCCTTGATCAATTAACATCAACAAGAGTGACTATATCTATAAAAGCCAAAGTTGTAGGAGTTTCTTCCAGCATTCAGGTGTGAATTAGATGCCAAAGAGTAAAGACATCAGCGGGGATCTTAGAGAAGCAATTGTTGCTGCCCATCAATCTGAGAAGGATTTAAAGACTTTTTCCAAACAATTTAAATTCCATCATTCTATGTTCCACATTCACAAGTGGAAAACATTCAAGACACTTACCAGTCTTCTCAGGAGTGGAAGTCCCAACAAATTCACCCAGGGTTCAGAATGTGCAATGCTCAGATAAATTACAAAAAATCCAAGCATTGCATCTCAGGCTCTACAGGCCTCATTTAGCATGTTAATTTTAAAGTTCATGACAGTACAATTAGAAAAAGACTGGACAAGTATGGTTTGTTTAGGAGGGTTGCCAGGAGAAAGCCTCTGATTTCAATATGAACATGGCAGCAACCCTTAGGTTTGCAAATTTGCATCTGAACAAATCACAAGACTTCTGGAACACTGTCCTTTGGATGAGACCAAAGTGGAGATATTGGCCATAAAGCACAGTGCCATTTTGATGAAAACCAAACAAAACATCAAAACAAACATCTGATATCAACCGTCAAGCACAGTGATGAAGAAGGGGTGTTTTTTTCCAGCCACAGGACCTGGTTACTTTGAAGTTACTGAGTTGTTTATGCAATCGTCTCTATATTATAGTATTCAGAATGAGAATAGATCTGGACGGGACCTTGAAGATCTTCTAGAAATTACAAGAAAGACGGTATGTTCTAAGTCAAAAGAAGAAAATAGAACAATTGTTAAAAATATATGGAAAGTTGTAAAAGTGTACAAAATTCCATGACCCCAGATTGGCAAACCATAAAAAATAGAACAATCTGTAATCCGGAACTCTGTCAAGCAGTCCTAGGAGGTTTGTTATGCAGTATTTATCACATACTGTGGCCAGATATTACCAATTCAGTCAAGATTTTAAGCCATTGCACATTACAACCTACACAACAACACTGGTTAGGAATTAAAAGGATACTGTGTTACTAAAAGGGAACCTGGGATTTTTAGGATTGAATTTTGTAGACAGTATTTGGGCTGATGATGTACAAGATAGAAAGTCAATGTCAGGATTTGTTATAATGTTAGCAAACATGCTAGCTAATTGGAAATCTAGATAACAGACTTCAGTTGCCATTTCCACAGCTGCAGCACAATATCAGAATTGTCTTCAGAGATGACATGATATAGTTAGTAAAGGATTTGGATATTGAAGTGAAAGGAGTTGTACCAATATTTGAAGATAACACAACATGTATATAAATGGCAACAGGTGGAAGCACCAATCAGAAGAAAGTATGTTGACATAAAATAATGTAATGTTAGAGAAGCGGGGAAGTTTGCACACTTTCACAACTTTCCATATATTTTTAACAATTGTTCTATTTTCTTCTTTTGACTTAGAACATACTCTCTTTCTTGTAAGTTGTTTATTTCTAGTTCTACAATGAACTATTGCAGGAACTGGATATATCTAGTCTAAAACTACTATATCTACCTGGGAAACAATTTGGAAAATGGATCGACCAACAGCTTTTAGGATTTGGGGGAATAAGACACAATTGTTGTCTTGTTGTTTAAACTTAAATTTTAAGAAAAAGTTTTATTAATAAGAATCAAACAAAGATATTTCATCCCTGACAAATCAGAGACAATGATCCTGGTGATTTATGGCAAATAAGAAACCATTCCAAATTTTATACAAATTAAACGGAATAGTAGATAGTTAACAAAGTGCTTTGATGTTTAATTTTGTAGTTGGTTCACCTGTTAATTATAATGCCTTTATAAAGCATAGATAGATGAACATCAAATTGGCTGTAAATAGAGGTAGAATTTTACAAATTTTGGGCCTGCTTCAGAACGGGACGAAACTAATATTGCTCCAATAAGTTTATGAGTATTCCAGTGAGGGGATAATAAAAGTATATCTGTTTTAGTCTTTTTTTATTTCCTCTTTTTTCTGTTTTGCCTATCCTTGTTTTGCTTTTGAAAGAATTCTGTTTTTGGAGTTTGCACTGTATATTTTGAAAAAAATAACCTTTTTTTTTTTTTAAAAAAAAGTCCCTTTACCACAAGCACATTTATGGAGCTAGTGTGGACCTATTTTCTAAACTGTCTCTAAATTCATAGAATCATAGACACATGAGATTGGTTGTATCATGGTGACCATAACTGGACACACTATTCTATTGTCACCAGCACAGTGTAAAGCAACTCTATCACTTCTTCTTGTCCTGACACTATGCCTCCCTTCAGAGATGGTATTCAACCAGTTTGCCCCGGTTTGGGCAAACCAGTAGCTGTGATGTGGCATGGCTTGCTGAACCTTGGCTCACCACGCCCCCGACTCAGTCGCCCGGTTGCCTTGGTTGCTCTCCTACTGTTCCCTACCATGTGTCAGCTTGGGCGTATGTCCCAAAGCTGCTGCACATGCGCACTGCATGTGTAGCTATTACACTTGAAGTGCGCATGTGCAGCAACCCCAGGATATTCACCCACCTGCCCTCTCTCCCAGAGCACATTTTCTTTCTTCTCCTGGTGGATGTGCCTCTTCCAGCCAGCAGGTGGGTGGGTGGATGTCCCAGGGCTTCTCGCCCTGCTTGTCGCGAAATGCCTGCAGCTGCTGCGTGCTTTTTTCGGTACAGCTGCAGTTCAGCAGCCACACTGAAAAAAGCACGTGCTGTTCTATGTGCCGGACCTGGCAAGTCCAAGTAGCCGGCGAATAGAACAGGGCGGCGCCAGACCATTGGAAAAGCGGAGTGAAGCCGGAGATCAGTAGCCGCCTTTTTCGCAGTGGAAGAAGCCTCTCCGAATCAGCCAGCTGGTCTCCTTCTCTGCCTATTTGTTCTGTATGGCTGTGGAGGAGGAGACCAGCCAGCCGATTTGGGGAGGATTTCTGCCCGAAAGAGACGGCTGGAGACCGAAAAATATTTGCCTCCAGCAGCGGCCCCTTTAGCCAGCTGGTCTCCTCCCCCTTGGCCATACAAAACAAACAGGTGGAGAAGAGAAGACCAGCTGGCCAATTCGGGAGGATTTCTGTGCTGTGAAAGAGATGGCTACTGATCTCCGGCTTCGCTCCGCTTCTCCAACAATCCGGTGCAGCCCTGTTCTATGCACCAACTGCTCGGACCTGCCAAGCCTGGCATATACAACAGGGCATGCTTTTTTCGATGCGGCTGCAGAAAAAAGCATGCAGCAGCTGCAGGCATCTCGTGATAAGGGGGGCGAGAAGCCCTGGGACATGTGATCACTTGCTGGCTGGATGAGCTGGGCTGGAAGAGGCACGTCCACCAGGAGAAGGAAGCAAGTGTGCTCTGAGAGGGCTGGCCAGGCAGACGGGCAGATGTCCCGGGACCACTTAAAGGTCGACTTTCAGAGGGCCCCCATGGAAGAAGCCGAGAACAGAGAGCAAAAGTAGTGGCAGAGGGGGTGACGGTCGTGTGTGTCCCTCCACAAGGAGTGTAAAGGGAGGCAGACAATGCACCTCTGAGGAAAAGAAGAGGTGCCGAAACCCTGTCACCCAGGAGGGGACCGCAGAGGGACCCATCACAAGCCCGTCACCCCCACCACCGCTACATTTGTTCTCGTTCTCGGTTTCTTTCATGGTGGCGCTTTTAAAGTTGATCTTTAAGAACTGGAAGATGTTTCGTGAGATCGCCAACTCATCATTGGGAGAGGTGTAGCCCCTGAATTCACGAGAAGTCTTCCTTCATGCTTCTTGTGCACGCCGGGAGAGCCTAACTGGACTGAGAGAGAGCGAAGTTGACTGCTATGAAGCAAGCACCTTGGCTTCCCCTCTTGCTCCTCACAGTCACCCTGAGCCGATGTGGTTCTTTACTTGGGCAGCCAGATGGCTGCAGCAGCGCCTGCAGCCGCAACAGGCACCACTGCAACAATGAACTACAGTAAGATTTGGTGGTGCAAATTTATCTCTGAGGGGCTTCTGATTCCGGCAAAAAACAAAACAAAAACCACCAAAACAAAACCCATTCGGCAGGTAGACTTGACAGGCAGTTGTTATCTTTAGTTGGACTTTTTTTTGGTCAGCCCAAGTGGGGGGGGGATAAAAAAAAAAAAAAATTCAATAATAAAAAAAACCCCCCCCCCAACCAAAAAAACACCCCCCCCCCCCCCCCCCCCCCCCCCCCCCCCCCCCCCCCCCCCCCCCCCCCCCCCCAACACCCCCCACACAAAAAAACCCCCAAAAAAAAAAAAAAAAAAAAACACCCCCCCCCCCCTCCACACCCACCCACTAAAATATATCAACAAAACACAAAACAAAAAAAAAAAAAAAAAAAACAAAAAAAAAAAAAAACACACAAAATAAAATTAAACACAAAACCTTTAAAAACAACCCCCCCCCCCCCCCCAATTCCTTAACACAGTCTACAAAGTGTTAAGGGAGCAAAACAGAATACTTTGTCCTAGTGAAGATGACCCAGAAGCAGCCACCATTTTGACAGAGGCAGGCATGACAAAATGGCAGCTGCTTCCACAAGTCCGCCACATGACCCAGGCATGAATCCCAGGCACATTCAAAATAACGACTGCTTCCACGACACAGTCATGAAGCCCACAAATGTGTGTCTTGCCTTCCTTCACCAATATGTGGTTCAGAGATCTTCAAAAGGTATGGAGAAGGAGGAGGCTGTGATGCCTGGTGGGTTGGGAGTCAGGCCTAACAATTGCAGGGACCCAGTGGAAATAGGAAAATGCCTGTGGGGACCCAAAGGGTGGGATAGTGGAGGCTAGGCCTCCAAGAGGTTCCCACTAACCTGAGGTGGTCACTGTTCTGCTTAACGACTTGAACATTTGTTTAACAGCTTCATTAGGGAGAGAAGGGGTTGGGGATAGTTAGTTAAGCAAAGTAATCTCACACAACCACTGCAACATGTAACCGAAACTGGCAGACTGCATTACAGTTGTATTTAGAGGACTACTTCTATGTTGGCTGGGGAATTCTGGGGCTCAAAATATGGAGGACACCAAGGTAGAAGACGGAAATTCCATGTGTGGAAATTCCATAACCAATATACAAAAAACACCACCCAAAAGCCTTTTTGAGGAATTCCACTACTTCTGCAAAAATGAAATTGCTGCTGATAATGAGAAACTGGTAGCCCTTTTCCGTTTTCCTTTTTTCTCCACTTACAAATCTAATTCTGAGGTATGTTTTCACTTACATTCCTAATGAGAGATGAGACATGAAATTCAAGCCTTCTATAAACTCATCAATTTTTCCTTCAGTTAGATTTCCCTGTGGGCAATAAGGAGCAATTTATGCCAATGGCATCATCCATAGTTAGATTAGTCTCTGTGAGTCCTCCGGTATATCGGCAGGTTCGAATTCTGACTGAAACTGTTCCCACAATCAGAATATTAAACGGGTTTCTCTCCTGTGTGTGTCCTCTGGTGATTCATCAGACTGGAATTACGACTGAAACTTTTCCCACATTGACAACATTTAAAGGGTTTCTCTCCTGTGTGAGTTCTCTGATGTCTTATCAGGTCCGAATTGTGACTGAAACTTTTTGCACAATCAGGACATTCAAAGGGTTTCTCTCCTGTGTGAGTCCTCTGGTGTATCACCAAGTCATAATTCTGTCTGAAACTTTTCCTACAATCACGACATTCAAAGGGTTTCTCTCCTGTGTGAGTCCTGTGGTGTTTTGCCAGGTGAGAATTCTCACTGAAACTTTTCCCACAAACAGGACATTCAAAGGGTTTCTCTCCTGTGTGAGTCCTCTGGTGTTTCACCAGGTCATAATTCTGTCTGAAACATTTCCCACAAAGAGAACATTCAAAGGGTTTCTCTCCTGTGTGAGTACTCTGATGGATCACCATGTGAGAATTCTGACTGAAACTTTTCCCACAAACAGGACATTCAAAGGGTTTCTCTCCTGTATGAGTCCTCTGGTGTTTCACCAGGTCAGAATTCTGTCTGAAACTTTTCCCACAAAGAGGACATTCAAAGGGTTTCTCTCCTGTGTGAGTCCTCCGATGTCTTACCAAGTTGGAATTGTTACTGAAACTTTTCCCACAATCAGGACATTCAAAGGGTTTCTCTCCTGTGTGAATCCTCTGGTGGTTTACCAGACTCTGGTGGTTTACCAGGCTTTTGCCACATTCAGATAATTTGTATGTGCTTTTCTCCAGTGTTGATTCTCCCCTGGGTAATCACGTGTGATTTGAAATCTGCTTTCTCCATAATAGGCACACCTACAGAGCTTTTCCACCACTGATATTCCTGAGAAGGTCAAAAATATGTGTGATCTCTTGTTTAGTGGTGCTTTGATTTAAGCCCCTTTCTTCCTCCCAGGGCAACACAAGGATTACTGTCCTATGTGCCCATCCAATTCACCTTTTCCTCCCCACTCACTTCCAGATATTTTCCTCTTTTTCTGAATGGATAAATAATCTCCCCTGGCCTTTTTGTGTATTGTGTCTTTGAGTTCCACATGCTCTACTTTTTCCAGTTCAAAATCTCTTATTGTTTGTCTTTCCTTTGTCTCTCACCTGCTGTGGAAGGAGAAGAGTTGTGTTCTTTTTCTGATGGAAATGGAGAATATTTTTATTTCTGCCTCAATCTGCTTTGCTTTTCAATATTCCTTGTTATTCTCAGTTGTCCAGTGTGGTCTTCTGGCATCATCTTTGTCTGTAAGATTCAAATGAAAACGTAGCTTTTATTGTTTATAAAAGGGTTGCAGAAGATGTGAAAAAGTGTACATTACAATGAAAAAAGCAAGAGAATAACCTCTTACATTAATTGTGATATTTACTACTGAGTTCCAGTTCAAAATCCATTCAATCATTAAATTTACTTGTTGACAAAGGTCAATCACAAATTTTCAGACCTGCAAAGGGTTATCATAAAATACAGTTATGTGAAGAAGGAAGTACACCCTCAAGCTCTATCATTTTATGTATCACGACATAGTAAAAATAATCTCATCCTTAGCACTTTTAAAAATAGGTAAATATAACATCAGATGACCAATAACAGATGATGTATTACACCCATGTCTTCATTTTTTTACAAAAACAAAGCTAAAACAGAGACTTGAAAAACTAAAAACACTCTTACTTCTTCCATAGGTATGAAGAGGCGAAGTAGCAGCCAGTGCTGCTGATCAAATGCCCTTGATCAATTCATCATCAACAAGTGTGACTATATCTATAAAAGTTAACGTTGTAGGAGTTTCTTCCAGCATTTAGGTGTGAATTAGATGCCAAAGAGTAAAGACATCAGCGGGGATCTTAGAGAAGCAATTGTTGCTGCCCATCAATCTGGGAAGGGTTATACAACTTTTTCCAAACAATTTAAACTCCATGATTCTATGTTCCACGTTCACAAGTAGAAAACATTCAAGACACTTGCCAATCTTCTCAGGAGTGGCAGTGCCAGCAAATTCACCCCAGGTTCAGGATGTGCAATGCTCAGAGGAATTACAAAAAATTGAAGTATTGCATCTCAGGCTCTACAGGCCTCATTTAGCATGGTAAATGTTAAAGTTCATGACAGTACGATTAGAAAAAGACTGAACAAGTATGGTTCGTTTGGAAGGGTTGCCAGGAGAAAGCCTCTAATTTCTAAAAAGAACATGGCAGCAACACTTAAAATTTGCAAATTTTCATCTGAACAAATCACAAGACTTTTGGAACACTGTCCCTTGGATGAGACCAAAGTGGAGATATTGGCCATAAAGCAGAGTGCCATTTTGATGAAAACAAAGCAAAACATATCATCACAAAGATCTCACACCAACCATCAAGCACAGTGATGAAGGCATGATGATTTTGGCTTGTTCTGCAGTCACAGGACTGGCCACTTTGCAATCATTGAGTCGTCTATGAATTCCTTTCCATACTAAAGTACTAGCAGGGTACCGGTGCTTCACTATGAAACTATATGATCGGGCAAGTTTTTGAGGAGGAAAATAAGGAAAAGATTCTGCCTCTGCCTACCAGCATCCATCAATATTCATCTGGCTAGCATCCTGTCAGTGTGTGAGAGGGCTGTTTGGAAATTGAAACAGTATTTGCTGTGTGAGGAAGAAGGAGACAGCAAGGAGCCTGGGCATGGCTTAACTCAAATGTTCTGTACTAAATCTGGTTGCTGCTGGTGAAACTATAACTAAAACTGAAACTCCCCTCTTCTGCTTGTGTTTTGCATTTGGAACAGATTTCTTTTCAGGTGGGGAGGGAGAGTAGAACTCCTTAGCATCAGAGCATATTAATAAAAATGCTGATGGTCATTTCGAAAAATCCTTACTTAGTGAGCACCTAGAAGCCAAGAGAAACATACGTGCCAAATTTCAAGTTTGTAGGCGTTACAGTTTTGGGAGATTTTGTGATGATGCCTGAGTGGTATTTCATATCTATCTATCTATCTATCTATCTATCTATCTATCTATCTATCTATCTATCTATCTATCTATCTATCTATCTATCTCAGGATAGACCTGGAAGGGACCTTGGAGGTCTTCTAGTCCAATCCCTGCTCTGGCAGAAGACTTTATATCATTTCTGATTAATTGCCGTTCCGTCTCCTCTTGAAACCCATCAGTGATGAAGAACTCACAACTTTTGGAGGGAAGCTGTTCCCAAGGAATTAATCTTCACTTGAAGGAGGATTTTTAAAATCTTCCCACCAGCAGAAAATTGCGGCCACCACTGTTAAAGCTTGGAGCACCAGTGGACTCAAAATCTGGGGAGGAAAGGAACACGTAGCAGCAGCTGATATGCTTCAGCCTAGTTGCTTCTCTGCTTCCACATCCCGGAGAAAACCCAACAGCCCTACTTGCTCCCAGCCTCTCCTCCCACCTGACCTCAACTCACCTTCCAGCTGCTGCTTCCACCCCGAGAAGAGCAGAAAAACCACTCTGCACACCACCTTCCTCCCAGGAGTGATCCGGAAGAAGCAGCTCCTCCCCTCCCATCCTTTCTAGCAATGCTGTACTCGATGGTTTTAACTCCTTTAAGCTCAACCACAGACGCCTATTTAAGGGCTTTCTAGAGTCACTGGTAAGTGATTGCCATCTCCTGATAGCAGGCAAAAGAACAGGCTTGTCTGTCTCTAACGTGTTTGTAAGATGTTTTCACTGATTCAATTTGGCTCCTAGCAACCTATCTTTGCAACTGATCCATGTGAAATAGTGAAATGTGACACTAAAGTAGGTTGTAAAGATTAGCTATGTGCTGAGCCCTAAATGTTTAAAAAAGTTCTTACAGAATTACACAGAGTTGGAAGAGACCAACCTCTCCAAGCAGGAAACCCTATACTGTTCCAGACAAATGGCTGTCCAATCTTCTCTGTAATTGATGGAGCACCCACAACTTCTACAAGCAAAGCATTTCCACTGATTGTTGTCACTGAAAGGAAAATTCTCCTTGATTCTAGGTTGGATGTCTTTTTGGCAAGTTTGTGCTCCTCTGAGGGATATTGGACAATAGGTCCACCCCCTTTTTTCTGTTTCAGCCCCTCAAATGATGTAACCCCAGTCCTTCTCTGTATCCAGTTCCTGCAATAGTTCATTGTAGAACTAATTTGGAGTAGATATAAAGAAATTACAAGAAGGAGAATAGGTTCTAAGTCAAAAGAAGAAAATAGAACAATTGTTAAAATTAAATGGAAAGTTGTGAAAGAGTGCAAATTTCCATGACACCAGATTATCAAACCATGAAAAACAGAACAATTTGTAATCAGGAACTCTTATCAGGCAGTCCTAGGCGGTCTGTTATGCAGCATTTATCACATACTGTGGCCAGATATTATCAATTCAGTCAACATTTTAAACCATTGCACATTACAATCTATGCAACAACATTGGTTAGGAATTAAAAGGATACTGTGTTTCTGAAAGGTAACCAGGGATTTTTAGGATTGAATTTACAACCATCAAATGAATTGGAATTGACATGCTTTGTAGACAGTATTTGGGCTGATGATGTACAAGATAGAAAGTCAATGTCAGGATTGGTTATAATGTTAGCAAACATGCTAACTCGTTGGAAATCTAGAAAACAGACTTCAGATGCCATTTCCACAGCTGCAGCACAATATCAGAATTGTCTTCAGAGATGACATGGTATATATGGTTAGTAAAGGATTTGGCTATTGAAGTGAAAGGAGGTATACCAATATTTGAAGATAACACAATATGTATATAAATGGCAACAGGTGCAAATACAAACCAGAAGGAATCATGTTGACATAAAATAATGTAATATCAGGAAAGCAAGGAAAGAAAATGTAATAAGACATAATTTATTGTCCACCAGAAAACCATTTAGCTGACCTCATGACAAAATCATTAAGTATACAAAAACACAAAGATCTTGTGAAACAATTTGGTTTTAATGCTGTGCAACTATAATTTGGAGGGGTGTTAGCATATTAAATTTAGTTGCTGGAACAGAAAAATTGTACAATGGGCAAGAAAAGGCATAGAGAAATATTGGAGTTGCACTAATCCTTAAGGAGTTAATATGTTCTGTCTTACTTCATGTAACTAGTATTGTTCTTTTCCCCCTAAGTAAATTTAAACAGAAATAACACTGCAATTTTCTTAGTTGGGAGGTATAGTCTAAAAAAGAAGCTATTTGTTCACACACACACACACACACACACACACACACACACACGAGTGTCTTTGAGATGACATGGTATATATGGTTAGTACAGGATTTGGATATTGAAGTGAAAGAATTATACCAATAATTGAAGATAACACAACATGTATATAAATGGCAACAGGTGTGAATACAAATCAGAGGTAAGCATGTTGACATAAAATAATGTAATGTCAGGGAAGTGGGGAAGTTTGTACACTTTCACAACTTTCCATATATTTTTAACAATTGTTCTATTTTCTTCTTTTGACTTAGAAAGAGGTAGAATTTTATAAATTTTGGGCCTGCTTCAGAATGGGAGGAAACTAATATTGCTCCAATATGTTTATGAATATTCTAGTGGGGGGGATAATAAAAATAAATCTGTTTTGGTCTTTTTTATTGCACATTTTTTCTATGTTTTGCTCATTCTTGTTTTGCTTTTGAAAAAAATCTGTTTTTGGAGTTTGTAGTATATATTAATATTTTGAATAAAACAGCCTTTTTTAAAAGAAGTCCCTTTACCACAAGTATGTTTATGGCGCTACTGTGGACCTATTTTCTAAACTGCCTCTAAATTCATAGAATCATAGACACATGGATTGTATCATGGTGACCTAAACTGGATACACTATTCTAGGTCTGCTGTCACCAGCACAGTGTAAAGCAACTCTATCACTTCTTGCCCTGACATTATGCCTCTGTTGATGCAGCCTGGGACTGCATTGGCTTTTTTCAGCAGTGGCAGCACTACACAGCATAATACTGACAAAAGTGGTACTTATCATATGGCCTGGGGATACTTGGCCTGAGGTTTTGCAGCCTAATGCAGCAATTGAGAGGTATTTACGTTGCTATATGTCCTACCAGCAAGATGAATTGGTCTGAATTACTGCCATTTGCTGAGGTGGCATATAACAACACCATCCACAGTAGTACTGGACAGACCCCATTGAAAATAGTAATGGAATGGAATTTATCCCAATTCCAAAATGGCCACATGACAGTCAGGTGTCCACAACTACGACTAAATGGTCAGAAAAAATGGAAAAGAAGTACAAAAATCCTTACATGACACATTTCTGGCATATAAGAAACAGGCAGATAAAAAGAGAATGGAAACTAAATCCTTTATGGTTGAAGATCTTGTATACCTGTCTTTCAAATATTTGAATATGGGACTACGCTGTAAAAAACTCAGCCCAAAGTATGTTGGCCCATTTCCAGTAGTGAAGGTGATTAATCCCGTCACTCTACAGCTTTAAATTACCTTCATGATTTAAACGGATGCATCCCGTTTTCCATATTAGTTTAATCAAACCTGATAATAAAGAACGAACAGATAACCGAATTGTACCACCTGGGACGGTATGAGATGATCATTATGAGATTGCTGACATTCTGGAGTCCTGGAAGCGTAGAGGTATGTTGCAATATTTGGTACGATGGAAAGGACATCCCCTTGCAGAAGCCTCATGGGTGGTTCATACTAATATGAATGCCCCTCGGCTCTGCAGCTGTTTTCATCGGAAATACCCCATGAAGGCAGGTGGAAAGCAATAATATTGTATTCTCACCAATCTGTCTCTCTTCTCCAGGTAGACCTGTAGTAGAGGGGGCAGCCTGTCGGGCTCCATATTTGACTATGCCCGCCAGTAATAAAAGAATAAAAGATGTTAATTGTGGATCCTTCCCACCAGCGACGAAGTGGATATGGAATGGGGATTCCCTATGATGATGCCTTGCACTGCTACCTGGGAGGTGGAGGCTGAATGGGAATTCCCACATGATGTGGCTAGGGTGCTCTGCTGTATAAGGTTTTAGTGTGGGGAGGGGGGATTAGTGCGGGGAAGGAGGCGTTACAGGGTGTTCAGGGAAATAGAGGGGATCAGTGATAGAGAGAATGCAGAGCGTTTGAGGCTATGGCATGGGAGTACAGCCTAAGTAACTAATTAGCCATTTTTGGAAATATTGAATACATGGATAATTAGAATAGGGCAGACTACAGAAGCAATTAGATGGGTGGGATTATGCTATAAAGAGCGCTGGAAGGCAAACACTTCCAGCGCTTACCTAGATTGGAATTCAAGCCATTATCACCAGATGAGATGTGTGTTACTTGTACAAATAAACGACTGCACACCTCAATGTTTCTTGGTTTGTATCTTGGGAATACGGACATCTTGAAGACCAGCTAACAACCAGCACAATGTAAAGCAACTTTAATACTGCTTCTTGTCTTGACACTGTTGATGCCTCCTGGGACTGCATTGGTTTTTTTCAGCAGGTGCAGCACCACACAGCACAATACCGGCACAAGTGGTACTTAGCATACGGCCCAGGGATACTTGGCCTGCCCTTTTGGAGATTTCCCAGAGGCAGCCACCATTTTCAGTGTACCCACAATTCCTTAACACAGTCTACTAAGCGTTAAGACAGCAAAACAGAATACTTTGTCCTAGTGACAATGACCCAGAAACAGCCACCATTTTGACACAGAGGCAAGCATGACAAAATGGCAGCTGCTTGCACAAGTCCGCCACATGGCCCAGGCATGAATTCCAAACGCATTCAAAATAACGGCTGCTTCCATGACACAGTCATGAAGCCCACAAATGTGTGTCTTTCCTTCCTTAACCAACATGAAGTTCAGAGATCTTCAAAAGGTATGGAGAAGGAGGAGGCTGTGATGCCTGGTGGGTTGGGAGTCAGGCCTAACAATTTCAGGGACCGAGTGGGAACAGGAAAATGCCTGTGGGGACCCAAAAGGTGGGGTAGTGGAGGCTAGGCCTCCAAGAGATTCCCACAACTCTGAGGAAGTCACTGTTCTACTTAATGACTTGAACATTTGTTTAACAGCTTCATCAGGGAGAGAAGGGGATGGGAATAGATAGTTGAGCAAAGTAATCTCACTTAACAACCATTGCAACATGCAACCGTAACTGGCAAGCCCCATTACAGTTGTATCTAGAGGACTATTTGAACTTCTATGGTGGCTGGGGAAATTCTAGGGCTCAAAATATGGAGGACACGAAGGTAGAAAATGGAATTTTTTAATAAAAAATTCAATATTTACATACATGATGTGTTGTGAGATAATTTTGTGAGTTTGCTTGCTAGCAAATTTTATGTAATAGACTCAGGCAGCAGATGGAAGAAAGGTAGATCTGTGAGTGAATCTGTGATTCTGCAAGCAACTCAATCTGTCTGCTTTGCCTGATTTTGAGTAAAAGTTGCTCTTTTTTCATAAAACAATATTTATATACATGGTATGATATGAGTTAATTTTGTGAGTTTGCTTGCAAGCAAATTTTATGTGAGTCTCAGGCAGCAGATGGCAGAAAGGTAGATCTGTGAGTGAATCTGTTATTCTGCAAGCAACTCAATCTGCCTGCTTGCTTTGCCTGGCTTTGGGTAAAAGTTGCTCTTCTTTAAATAAATATTTGAATATTAATATAAATATTTACAATATTTACATACAAACCATGCCCAGCAAGTCACAAGACCACCAAACCATGCCCACTCACCAAGCCAGGCTCACCCAGTCACATGACCACCAAATTAGGCCACACTGACAAAACCGAGTGTTAAGAAATTTGAGTCACACCCCTGACTAATTCTATGGTGGCTGGGGAATTCTGGGGCTCAAAATATGGCCGACAAAAAGGTAGAAGACAGAAATTCCATGTGTGGGAATTCCATAATCAATATACAAAAAACACCACCCAAAAGCCTTTTTGAGGAATTCCACTGCTTCTGCAAAAATGAAATTGCTGCTGATAGCGAGAAACTGGTAGGTAGCCCTTTTCCATTTTCCTTTTTTCTCCACTTACAAGTCTAATTCTGAGATATGTTTCAACCTACATTCCTAATGAGAGATGAGAAATGAAATGCAAGTCTTCTCTAAACTCATCAACTTTTCCCTCAGTTGGATTCCCATGTGTGCAGTAAGGAACAATTTATACCAGAAGCATCATGCACAGACAGATTTGTCTCCTCTGTGAGTCCTCCAGTATATCACTAGATTCACATTCTGAAAGAAAATTTTCCCACAAATAGGACATTCAAAGGGTTTCTCTCTTGTGTGAGTTCAGTGGTGTTTCACCAAGTAGGAATTCTGACTGAAATATACCCACAATCAGGTTACTCAAAAGGTTTTTCACCTGGATGAATCCTCTGCTGTTTCACCGGGTCAGATTACTCACTGAAACTTTTCCCACATTCTACACATGCAAAAGGTTTCTCTCCTGGGTGAATCCTCTGATGATTCAGCAGATTGGAATTCCGACTGAAACTTTTCCCACATTGAGAACATTTAAAGGGTTTCTCTCCTGTGTGAGTCCTCTGATGGTTCAGCAGGTCAGAATTCTGACTGAAACTTTTCCCACAAAGAGGACATTCGAAGGATTTTTCTCCTGTGTGAGTCCTCTGGTGTTTCACCAGGTTGGAATTCTGACTGAAACATTTTCTGCAAACAGGACATTCAAAGGGTTTCTCTCCTGTGTGAGTCCTCTGGTGTTTCACCAGGTCAGAATTCTGTATGAAACTTTTCTCACAAAGAGGACATTCAAAGGGTTTCTCGCCTGTGTGAGTCCTCCGATGTCTTACCAGGTTGGAATTGTGACTAAAACTTTTCCCACAATCAGAACATTCATAGGATTTCTCTCCTGTATGAGTCCTCTGATGTTTCACCAGGTCAGAATTCTGACAGAACCTTTTCCCACAATCAGGACATTCAAAGGGTTTTTCTCCTGTGTGAATCCTCTGGTGTTTCACCAGGTTGGAATTGTGACTGAAACTTTTCCCACAAACAGGACATTCAGAGGGTTTCTCTCCTGTGTGAGTCCTCTGGTGTTTCACAAGGTCATAATTCTGTCTGAAACTTTTCCCACAAAGAGGACATTCAAAGGGTTTTTCTCCTGTGTGAGTACTCTGATGGTTTACCAGGTTAGAATTCTGACTGAAACTTTTCCCACAAACAGTACATTCATAGGGTTTCTCTCCTGTGTGAGTCCTCTGGTGTTTCACCAGGCTGTAATTCTCACTGAAACCTTTCCCACAAATAGGACATTCAAAGGGTTTCTCTCCTGTGTGAGTCCTCCGATGTCTTACCAGGTTGGAATTGCGACTGAAAAATTTCCCACAATCAGGACATTCAAAGAGATTCTCTCCTGTGTGAGTCCTCAGGTGTCTCACAAGGTGGGAAGATCCAATGAAATGTTTCCCACAATCTGGACAGTCATACAGCTTCTCCCTCCTGTGAGTCTTCAGATGTATCACCAAGTTGCCATTTTCACTAAAGTGTTTACCACATTGGAAGCACTTGTAGGGCATCTCTTCTGAGTGGGTTCTTCTGTGAACCAAAAAGGATGTGTTCTGACAAAAGCTTTTGCCACATTCAGATAATTTGTATCTGCTTTTCTCCAGTGTCAATTCTCCCCTGGGTAATCACATGTGATTTGAAGTCTGCTTTTTCCATAATAGGCACAGCTATGGAGTTTTTCCACCACGGATATACTTGAGAAGGTCAAAAATATATGTGATCCCTTGTTTATTGGTATTTTGATTTAAGCACTTTTCTTCCTCCCAGGAAAACGCCTGTATTACTGCCTATATTACTGTATTACCTATGTGCCGATTCAATTAACCTGTTCCTCCCCACTTACTTCCAGATATCTGCCTCTTTTTCTGAATGGAAAAATAATCTCCCTTGACATAATCTCCCTTTTTGTGTAATGTCTCTTAATGATTTTCTTTCCTTTGTCTCTCACCTGCTGTAGAAGGAGAATAATTTTGTGGTTTTTCTGATGGAATTGGAGAATATTTTTATTTCTGCCTTAATCTGCTTTGCTTTTCAATATTGCTTGTTATTCTGTTGTCCAGTGTGGTCTTCTGGCATCATCTTTGTCTGTAAGATTCAAATGAAAATGTAGCTTTTATTGTTTATAAAAGGGTTGCAGAAGATGTGAAAAAGTGTATATTACAATGAAAAAGCAAACATGCCAATATGCTAGAATAATCGCTTACATCCATTGTGATATTTACTATCGTGTTCCAGTTCAACTATCCATTCAATCATTAAATTCACTTGTTTACTTAGGTCAGTCACAAATTCTCAGCTCTTCAAAGGGTTATCATCAAATATATATGGTAGATAGATAGAATTCTTTATTGGCCAAGTGATTGGATACACAAGGAATTTGTCTTTGGTGCATATGCTCTCAGTGTACATAAACAAAAATTAAAATTCATTCATCAAGAATCATGAGATACAACACTTAGTAGTAGTCATAGGTCACTAATAAGCAATCAAATCATATTAGGAAACAAATAAAACAATACAAATTGTAAAGATACCAGCAACACGGTTATAATCATAAGTGGGAAGTGATAGGTACTAGGAAGAATGAGAAAAATAATAGTAATACAGCCTTAGTAAATAATTTGACAGTGTTGTGCGAATTAGTTGTTTAGCAGAGTGATGGCATTCAGGAAAAAACTGTCCTTGTGTCTAGTTATTCTGGTGTGTAGTGCCCTATAGCATCGTTTTGAGGGTAGAAGTTGAAACAATATATGTCCAGGATGTGAGGGGTCTGTAGATATTTTCACAGCCCTCTTTCTGACTTGTGCAGTATATAGGGACTAAATGGAAGGCAGGTTGGTAGCAATTTTTTTCCCAGCAATTCTAATTATCCATTGAAGTCTGTGTCTATCTTGTTTGGTTGCATAGCAAAATCAGACAGTTATAGAGGTGCAGATGACAGATGCAATAATTCCTCTGTAAACATGAATCAGCAGCTCCTTGGCGCACAAAGAACGTTCTTTGTTGTGCTTTTTTGATGACATTTTTGATGTTAGGTGTTAATTTTAAGTCTTGAGATATGATAGAATCTAGAAACTTGAAGGACTCTACTGTTGATACTGTGTTGTCTAGTATTGTAAGAAGTGGTTGTATAGGAAGGTTTCTCCTAAAATCTATCACCGTTTCTACTGTTTTGAGTGTATTAAGTTCAAGATTGTTCTATTTGTACCACAAGGCTAGTTACATAAATACAGTTATGTGAAGAAATAATAAAATACAGTTTATGAATGTATGTATGTATGTATGTATGGTATTCAGCTTTGTTTGGGTATTTTCCCACGTCATTATAGTTGTGCTTTTAAAGTTGTAGCAATGTTACAGCAGAATCTCATCTGCCATCATCAGGTTTCTGTATACTACACAGAAGCCTTATGATGGCAGATGAGATTCTGCTGAAATGTTGCTACAACTTTAAAAGCACAACTATAATGACGTGGGAAAATACCCGAACAAAGCTGAATACCATACATATAAATACCCGTGAAAACTTAACACACACATACATATTTATATAATTATATATAATTACATAGAGTGTAAAATACAGTTATGTGAAGAAGAAAGTACACCTTCGAGCTCTATCATTTTATGTATCACGACATAGTAAAAATTATCTCATCCTTAGTTTAAAAATAGGTAAATATAACATTAGATGAGTAATAGCAGATGATATATTATACCCATGATATCTTTTTTTTTACAAAAACAAAGCCGAAACAGAGACATAAAAAACTAAAAACACTCTTACCTCTTCTATAGGTATGAGGAGCCGAAGTAGCCAGTGCTGCTGATCAAATAACCTGCATCAATTGATCAATTATCAACAAGTGTGACTATATCTATAAAGGCGGAGTTTCTTCCAGCATTGCGGTGTAAATTAATTGCAAAGTTGTAGGAGTTTCCTGGTCTCCAGCACTGAGGTGTGAATTAGATGCCAAAGAGTAAAGACATCAGCGGGGATCATGGAGAAGGAATTGTGGCTGCCCATCAATCTGGGAAGGGTTTAAAGACTTTTTCCAAACAATTTAAATTCCATCATTCTATGTTCCACATTCACAAGTGGAAAACATTCAAGACACTTGCCAATATTCTCAGGAGTGGAAGTCCCAGCAAATTCATCCCAAGTTCAGAACATGTAATGCTCAGAGAAATTACAAAAAATCCAAGTATTATATCTCAAGCTCTACAGGCCTCATTTAAGATGTTAAGTGTTAAAGTTCATGACAGTACAGTTAGAAAAAGACTGGACAAGTATGGTTCGTTTGGAAGGGTTGCCAGTAGAAGGCCTCTGATTTCTAAAAAGAACATGGCAGTAACACTTAAGATTTGCAAATTTGCATCTGAACAAATCACAAGACTTCTGGAACACTGTCCTATGGATGAGACCAAAGTGGTGATGTTTGGCCATAAAGCACAGTGCCATTTTGATGAAAGCAAAACAAAAGATATCAATACAAAGGTCTCACAGCAATCCTCAAGTACAATGATGAAGGTATGATGATTCGGGTTTGTTTTGCAGGCACAAGAAATGGCTACTTTGCAGTCATTGAGTTGTCTAGGAATTCCTCTCTATACTAAAGTATTCAGAAATAGAATAGATCTGGAAGGGACCCTAAATGTCTTCTACCACAACCCTCTGCTCAAGCAGGAGATTCTATATTATTTCAGACAAGTGACTATCCAGTGTCTTCTTCAGAATTTCTAGTGATGAAACACCCACAGGCCTGCACCCACAGGGCCTGAAGGCCAGCTGTTCTACAGGTTAATTGTCCTCACTGTTAGGAAGTTTCTCCTTAATTCCAGGTTCCTTCACTCTTGAATTAGTTTCCATCCATTGTGTCTTGCCCTGCCTTCAGGTGCTTTGGAAAATAAGTTGACCCCACTCCCTTGTGGCAGCTTCTCAAATACTTGAGTACTGCTATCATATCCCCTCTAGTCCCTCTTTTCTCTAAACCAGGGGTCTCAAACACAATTTACCTGGGGGCCGCTGGAGGCAGAGTCTGGGTGAGGCTGGGCGGCATAATATTATACTTTATATTATACTTTATATTTATATTATACACTAATATTATACTTTCATATCACGGTGGGGGCCACAGGATATCGTCCTGAGGGCTGCAATTGGCCCGCGGGCCGCGACAATGAGACCTCTGCTCTAAACTAACCAAACCTAAATCCTACAGCTGTTCTTCATGTTTTAGTCTCCAGGCCTTTAATCAACTTAGTTGCTCTTCTTTGTACTTTTTCCAAAGTCTCAACATCTTTTTTGTAATTTGATGACCAAAACTGGATGCAGTATCCCAGATATAGACTTACTAAGACTTTATAAAGCAGTGCTAATACTTCACATGATTTTGATTCTAGAGTCAAATGTGAGACCACCTGTCCAATAGCAGTTTCTCACACATGGCTTCTCTGTTTTGCCTTTCTTTTTGCAAAATACATCATGACAAGATGTAATATGTTCATATGTTGTTGATCATCTGAGGGGGTATATTTACCTTCTTTTAAGATTTCTAAGGACCAGATAATTTTTACTATCTGCTGATATGTAAAACCATAGAACTCAAACAGGGTGTACTTTCTCTTTCACATGGCTGCATATTTGGATGAAATTGGAATAGATTATACATTTGGAGATATACATGTACAGAGAGAAATACAGATAAAAATGTATATATGGAGAAAATCCGTGTGTTTCAAGCCTGAAAAATGTCCCAAAATGGTTAAAGTCAAATCTTCTGAGGTAATTTATAGATGTGGGGCTTTAATTGATGAAATGATGCCTCAGCAAGATTTGAAGCACCAGTTTTGCTCAATGGAAGTTCTCAGCTCCAAATAAGGACAGAAAATACTGCCCAGAACCCCTCTGATGACATCCCCATTCAGGTAGTTCTCCATTATTGAGCATAATTGGGACTGGCATCATTGTCACTAAGAAGCCCAATCATGAAGCCTGATGTCACATGACAGTGCCAACTTATATCACTTCCTCTGCAGTTGTTAAACAAATCCCTGTGGGTTGTTAAAGACAATTTCATATAACCTGATTTGCAACTTCCTGCTGGGATCCCCACTGAGTTTTGTTTGACAGAAGCTAGCTGGGAGGATCACAAATGGGGATCCCGAGTGTAGGATGCTTCAACAGTCATAAATGTGCTGCGGTTCGCAGAACCCAAATTGGTGCAAGTCCTTTTTCTGCACCTTCATAACCACAGGAACTGCTGATGTGTGGTCACTGAACAAGTGCTACAAGGACCACAAATTTGTGTATAAGCCGTACGTCTGCTTTTACAGTGCCACTATAACTTTGAAGGCTCAGGAAACAAGTGGTGAGGACTACCTATTGAACTGAACATCCCAGAAAGTCCTCCATAGTTTTTTTTTCTTTTACGAAGTTAAAAAAGTTTCTTTTACAAAGTTAAGCACAGTTGAACCAGGTTAATATATGGATGGGGCACGAATAGGAAATATCATGCTTGTTGGCTAGACATGGAAGTTAAAAAAAAATCTCAGAAGAGAGCAGAGGAAGATCAGTCCGATATTGTTGCCAAGAAAAAAAGCAGGCCTATAAGAGAATAACAGAGTTGAAAGGGACCTGGAGGTCTTCTAGTCCAATCCCTGCTCTGACAGGAGACTTTATATCATTCCTGATTAATTGCTGTCCCGTCTCTTCTTTAAACCCTTCAGTGATGAAGAACTCACAACTTTTGGAGGGAAGCTGTTCCCAAGGAATTAATCTTAACTTGAAGGAGGATTTTTAAAATCTTCCCACCAGCAGAAAATTGCGGCCACCACTGTTAAAGCTTGGAGCACCAGTGGATTTAAAATCTGGGGAGGGAAGAAACACATAGCAGCAGCTGATATGCTTCAGCCTAGTTGCTTCTCTGCTTCCACATCCTGGAGGAAACCCAAGAGCCCTACTTGCTCCCAGCCTCTCCTCCCACCTGACCTCAACTCACCTTCCAGCTGCTGCTTCCACCCTGGGAAGAGCAGAAAAAACCACTCTACACACCACCTTCCTCCCAGGAGTTATCCGGAAGAAGCAGCTCCTCTCCTTCCATCCTTTCTAGCAATGCTGTACTCGATGCTTTTAACTCCTTTAAGCTCAACCACAGAAGCCGATTTAAGGGCTTTCTAGTCACTGATATGTGAGTGCCATCTCCTGATAGGGAATAGAACACGCTTATCTACCTCTACAGTGTGTGTGTGTAAGATGTATTCACTGATTAAATTCGACTCCTAGCAACCTACCTTTGCAACTGATCCATCTGCAATAATGAAATGTGACTATTTATTTATTTATTTATTTGATTTGATTTGTCAATCGCTTACAAGATACAGGTATAAGAATAAACATAGTTTTGAATACATGAGATAGATGCTTATAAGAAATATAAAAAGAAATAGTAGGACAGGGATGGTAGGCAACATTAGTGCGCTTATGCACTCCCCCTAAAGTAGGTTTGAAGATTAGCTATAAGCTGAGCCCTAAAAGTTTATGAAGTTCTTAAGGATTACATAGAGTTGGAAGAGACCAACTCTCCAAGCAGAAGACCCTATTCTGTTCCAGACAAATGGCTGTCCAATCTCCTCCTTACAAATCCCATTGATGCAGCACTGACAACTTCTACAGGCAAAGCATTTCCACTGATTGTTCTCACTGAAAGGAAATTACTCCTTGATTCTAGGTTGGATGTCTTTTTGGCAAGTCTCCCTCTGTTACTCTTTGTGCTACTCTGTGGGACATTGGACAATAGATCCACCCCATTTTTTTTGTTGCAGCTCCTCCAATGATGTAACCCTCCAATGATATAACCTCAGTCCTTCTCTGTTTTAGACTAGGTATATCCAGTTCCTGCAATAGTTCATTATAGAACTACTTTGAAACAGATATGAAGAAATTACAAGAAAGTGGGTATGTTCTAAGTCAGAAGAAGAAAATAGAAAAATTGTTAAAAACATATGGAAAGTTGTGAAAGTGTACAAACTTCCATGACACAAAATTGTCAAACCATCAAAAATAGAACAATTTGTAATCCGGAAATCTACCAGGCAGTCCTAGGAGGTTTGTTATGCAGTATTTATCACATACTGTGGCCAGATTTTACCAATTCAGTCAACATTTTAAGCCATTGCACATTACAACCTACACAACACCACTGGTTAGGAATTAAAAGGATACTGTGTTACTGAAAGGGAACCATGGATTTTTAGGATTGCATTTACAACCACCAAGTGAATTGGAATTAATGCTTTGTAGACTGTATTTGGGCTGATGATGTACAAGATAGAAAGTCAATGTCAGAATTTGTTATAATGTTAGCAAACATGCTAACTAGTTGGAAATCTAGAAAACTGAGTTCAGATGCCATTTCCACAGCTGCAGCACAATTCATAGCATTATCAGAATTGTGTTCAGAGATGACATGGTGTGTGTGTGTGTGTGTGTATATATATATGTTTTCTTAAGTTTCCGCGGGTACTTACGTGTATGGTATTCAGCTTTGTGTATTTTCCCACGTCATTGTTTAATTTAAAAGCACAACTACAATGACGTGGGAAAATACCCGAACAAAGCTGAATACCATACCATACATACATACATACATACATACATACATACATACATGGTATTCAGCTTTGTTCGGGAGACATGAATAAACAGGATGATTCCTCCCGCCTACCAGACATCTGGAAACTACCCCTTATCAACAAACGAATCCCAGACACGAAAACCAACGTCGGACCCAAAACAACACATGACACCGCCACCATTCTCCCTCACCAGACTCAAACCCAAACCCATCCCATAGACGAAAGACAATCGCCATCCAGAAACCAGACCATGGCTGCATCACCAGCTGCCACACACCCCGACCCCCAAACCAAGCAAACGGACACACACCATGAACACATATCCAGGCCTCAAACTCGGAGCCAAATCAAAACCCAGAACGTCACATCACAGCCATCCGCTCAGGATATCACATCACGGAACTCAGGAGGTTACACTACAAAACCTCAGGATGTTGCAACACAGCCAACGACCCAGGAGATTACACCACAAGACCCAGGATGTCAAAACAATAGAACTCAGAAGGTCATCACACAGCCCATTACCCAGGTCGTTATAACACAGGAGGCTGACAGACACACAGCCAATACCTCAGCCACACATGTTCTTAAGAAAAAGCCAGCCAATCTGCAAACATCAACTCCATCAACCAATCAAGAAATGACAACACAGCCAACCTCCCCACCAGTGTATATAGGGAGACAGCAGCTCTGATCATGCTTTGCTCACACAAGCACGAAGGCGAAAGCCCCAGCCTGAATATGGCGAGTAAGACCTCGTCGAAACGTTGCTAAGATACTCTCAATCTTACAAGGGAAAAGAACCGAACACGCCAAGACCTGCAAATAATATATATAAATAAATAAATAAATAAAATGTATATGTATATGTATATGTATGTATGTACCGTATTTGCCGGCGTATAAGATGACTTTTTTGCCCTGAAAAACATGCCTCCAATTGGGGGGGTCGTCTTATATGCCGGGTCGCCTTATACGCAGGCAAATAGTAATTGGGAAGCACTGCGGCTGCCGCGGCTGAGGCACTTTTGCGCACCGTGGAAGCGATCCCGTGAAGCCGAAAGGAGCAGCCAGCCTTCTCCCAGCTCCCAAGGAAGCGAGGCTCGCACCGCGGGCTCCGCTGAGGTATCCGGCTGAGGCTGTCAGGAGTTGTTACCGCTGGCGCGCTCCGCGGCTCCAGTCCGCGTTGCCTCGGGAAGGAAAGGCAAAACCAGGAGCCGCTGCTGCCATTGCAAAGCGCCGCCGCTCTTCCTTTTTGCCTTTCCTTCCCAAGGCAACGCGGGACTGGAGCCAGCGCAGAGCCGCACCAGCGGTAAGAACTCCTGACAGCCCCAGCCGAATACCTCAGCGGAGCCCGGGCGGTGCGAGCCTGCTTCCTTGGGAGCTGGGAGAAGGCTGGCTGCTCCTTTCGGCTTCACGGGATTTGTTTCCACGGTGCACAAAAGTGCCTCAAAAAAAAAAAAAGTGCAAAAGTGGAAGGCGTGCGGAAGAGGGGGCGAGTATATAACAAACTATATTTTGAGTGGAAATGTTGGGGGGTCGTCTTATACGCCGGGTCGTCTTATACGCCAGCATATACAGTATTTGTTTTCTGAGGTTCTCGCGGGTATTTGTATGTGGATTTTTGGTTATTCGGGTTTTGTGTATGTATGTATGTATGTATGTATGTATGTATATGTATGTATGTATGTGTGTGTGTATATATATATATATATATATATATATATATATATATATATATATATATATATATATATATATATATATGTGTGTGTGGATCTTTGGTTATTCGGGTTTTCTCCCGCGTAAGATTGGAAGTATCTGAGCAACGTTTCGATGAAGTCTCATTCATCATCTTCAGGCTTCTGTCTTCAGCTCTGTGCTTCTCAGAGTGATGTGAGCTTGCAGCTGCTTCTTCCTTTTAACTGCTAGTGGGGTGTGACTTGATTGGGTGGGGCTTGGCTGTGTTCTGATTGGGTGGGGTGTGTTCTCATTGGTTGGGGTTTTGGCTGTGTTCTGATTGGTTGGGGGTTGGCCATGTTCTGATTGGCTGGAGGTGTGTTCTGTTCAGGTGGGGGCTTGGTTGTGCTCAGGTTGGTCTTAGTTACTGGGGGATTTGAGCTGGTGAGCTGTGATCGTGGAAGTGTGGTGGTGGCATCTCCCACACAGCATGAATAAAAGAGATGACACCTCCCGCTTACCAGCCATTTGGAAACCCGCCCTCATGAACAGACGAGTACCTAACATGATGAATGACACCAGACCCACACCCACGAGGGCCACACGAGATGCCACCACCACACTTCCACGTAAAAAGCAGACTCACACCCACACAGAAGATGAGACACGACCACAGACCAGAAGCCGCACTGCAGCTGCATCACTACCCACTTCAAACCCCTCTGAGCCATACATGAAGCGAACTGACCCCCACCATGAAG